>NW_004444235.1:657858-659142 GCF_000243295.1 Trichechus manatus latirostris
GGGTAGACTTGATATTTTCACTATGTTGAGTCTACCTATCCATGAGCAAGGTATATTTTTCCACTTATGCAGGTCTCCTTTATTTTCTTGCAGTAGTGTCTTGTAGTTTTCTCTGTAAAGATCTTTTACATCTCTGGTTAGATTTATTCCTAAGTATTTTATCTTCTCAGGGGCTATTGTAAATGGTATTAATTTGGTGATTTCCTCTTGAAGGTTCTCTTTGTTGGTGTAAAGGAATCCAATTGATTGTATGTTTATCTTGTATCCTGAAACTTTGCTGAAATCTTCTATTAGTTCCAGTAGTTTTATTGTGGATTCTTCGGGGTTTTCTGTGTATAAGATCATATCATCTGCAAATAGAGATACTTTGACTTCTTCCCTACCTATTTGGATGCCTTTTACTTCTTTTTCTAGCCTAACTGCTCTGGCTAGAACCTCCAGCACAATGTTGAATAATAATGGTGATAAAGGGCATCTTTGTCTGGTTCCTGTTCTCAAGTGGAATGCTTTCAAAGTCTCTCCATTCAGGATGATGTTGGCTGTTGGTTTTGTATAAATGCCCTTAATTATATGGAGGAATTCCCCTTCTATTCCTATTTTATTGAGAGTTTTTATCATGAATTGGTGTTGGACTTTGTCGAATGCCTTTTCTGCATCAATTGATAAGATCATGTGGTTCTTGTCTTTTATTTATGTGATGGATTACGTTGATTGTTTTTCCAGTGTTGAACCATCCCTGCATATCTGGTATAAACCCCACTTGGTCATGGTGAATTATTTTTTTGATATGTTGCTGAATTCTATTGGCTAGAATTTTGTTGAGGATTTTTGGGTCTATGTTCATGAGGGATATCAGTCTGTAATTTTCTTTTTTTGTGGTGTCTTTACCTGGTTTTGGTGTCAGGGTTATGCTGGCTTCATAGAACGAGTTTGGGAGCATTCCATCTTTTTCTATGCTCTGAAATACCTTTAGTAGGAGTGGTGTTATCTCTTCTCTGAAAGTTTGGTAGGATTCTCCAGTGAAGCCATCTGGGCCAGGGCTTTTTTTTGTTGGCAGTTTTTTAACATCCTTTTCAATCTCTCCTTTTGTTATGGGTTTATTTAGTTGTTCTACCTCTGTTTGTGTTAATTTAGGTAGGTAGTGAGTTTCTAGAAGTTTGTCCATTTCCTCTAGGTTTTCAAATTTGTCAGAGTACAATTTTTCATAGTAATCTGTTATGATTCTTTTAATTTCAGTTGGGTCTGTTATGATATCACCCATCTCATTTCTTATACGGGTTATCT
>NW_004444235.1:660101-714411 GCF_000243295.1 Trichechus manatus latirostris
TTCTTTGTTCTCCTCAGTTTTCTGTGCTGAGTCATTTTTCTTTATGTATTTTTTTTCCATCTTTTTCTTTGTTGTAGATTTTGTGTTTGCTCGGTCTTTGTGTTTTTCTACTTTTTTATTTTGATTTGTAGGATTGTTAGAGTCCTTTGTGGTTACCTTAATATTTACCCCTATTTTTCTAAGTTTATACCAGTCTTTTAATATTTTATATTGCCTTAACTTCCCCTCCATGTAAAAACTCAATGTCTTCATTTTTTAAGTCCCTCTTTTTTGTTTTAATATTATCCTGTTCTATATATTGATATCTGTTTCCCTATTTTCAATGTTTTAGCTTTGATGTATTTTCAATATCTGTATCTGAGTCAATATCTGGTTGCTCTGTCCTGTGTTTTAATCTTGCGTTGTTAGCTGGTCTTACTGATTATCTAATCATAGGATGCCCTTTAATATTTCTTGTAATTTTGGTTTGGTTTTTGCAAATTCCGTGAACTTCTGTTTATCTGGAAATGCCCGAATTTCGTGATCATATTTGAGAGACACTTTGGCTGGATATATAATTCTTGGCTGACAGTTATTTTCCTTCAAGGCTTTACATATGTCATCCCATTGCCTTCTAGCCTGCATGGTTTCTGCTGAGTAGTCCGAGCTTATTCTAACTGACTCTCCTTAGTAGATGACTTTTCTTTTATCCCAAGCTGCTCTTAAAATTCTCTCTTTATCTTTGGTTTTGGTAAGTTTGATTATAATATGCCTTGGTGACTTTCTTTTGGGATCTACCTTCTGTGGGGTTCAATAAGCATCTTGGATAGATATCTTCTCATCTTTCATGATATCAGGGAAGTTTTCTGCCAACAAATCTTCAACAATTTTCTCTTATCCCCCCCTGTTCTGGTACTCCAATCACTCGTAGGTTGTTTCTCTTGATAGAGTCCCACATGACTCTTAGTTTCTTCATTCTTTTTAATTCTTTTATTTGATTTTTCCTCAAATAAGTTGGCATCAAGAGCTTTATCTTCTATGTCACTAATTCTAATTTCTACTGCCAGAATTCTGCTCCTATGACTTTCTATTGAGTTGTCTAATTCTGAAATTTTATTGTTAATCTTCTGGATTTCTGATTGCTGTCGCTCTGTGGATTCTTGCAGCCTATTAAATTTGGCATTATGTTCTTGAATAACTTTTTTAAGTTCTGCTACTACTTTGTCTGTATGTTTCCTGGATATTTCTGCATTCTGTAGATTTTCTTTCTAATTTCTAGAAGAGTTTTGTATATTAATCTTTTGTATTCTGCCTCTGGTAATCTCAAGAAGTTCTCTTCCTCCAGAGAATTTATTGATTCTTTATTTTTGGAGCTTGCTGAAGCCGTCATGGACTGCCTGTTTATGTGACTTGATATTGACTGTTGTCTCCGAGCCATCAATAGTTTATTATAATTTTATTTTGTATTTGTTTAGTGAGACCTAGCTTCTTATTTTGTTTTGTTTTGATATGCCCAAATAGGCTGCTTGTGTGCACTAGTTTGATTTTTGACACCTTTGGATGTCTAACGTCCTGTCACCAGGTATTTAGTTCTGTAACTATGTATGTGCACACAGGAGTCTGTTAAATTTTCCTACATGGGTTCAGCTCGGGTGTTCAGGCAGTTGGTCACCAAGTGTGTGATGCAGGCTCTCACCCCCAGTCCTAGAGAGGCATGGGAGATGGGTGCAGGCACTGGACTCTGGCGGTGGTAGGGGATCACACGCTGAGCCAGGCAGGGGGCTGACGGCTGCCCCTAAGAGTCTGAAAGGAAAGTGTGTCCCTATTCTCTAGGGTGAGTAGGTAGGTGAGTTTTGCACCCAGACTATGAGGACCCCACTCTGTTGGCTGTAAAGACTCGAGGGCACCACTTTTTCTTGGACTCCTGTAGCAGGTGACTATGTACTTTAGGTGATATCACCAGTCCTCAAGCCCCTGCTGCAGATTGATAAAAGTGCCTACTACTTAAGGGGCAGGGCTGTTTCGAGGGTCACAAATCTGCCAGTTCACAGCTGAAGCAGTGGAAGTTAAACTTCAGATGTTTGCCCTGTTGTACTGTGGAAGTGAGGACTAATCCTGTTAAGATGGGTCCCCACAAGTCTATACAGGGTTGCAAGGCACTCACAGTCTGTGGACCCCAGATACCTGTGCCTAGCAAAGGAGCGGTGCTGACCCTGTGTTCCTGGCTTAGGGGAGCCAGTAACTTATTTGTTCCCTCTCCAAGGCCAGGAGAATGGGTCAGGGCCCCTTTTGGGATCTACTTCTGGCCCAGCGGACTCCTGGTGCAGAGCGTGGAGGGAGGAGGTAAAAGGGAGAGAGGCTTTTCCCAAATGGGCTTTTTTTTTCTTTTTAAATCCCCACAAAAGAGTGCACGCATGTACTTATCTTAGCCTCTGGGGAGCTGCTTTTGAGATCCACATGTTCTTTTAATAGTTATTTATAGGAGATAAAATCACAAGATAGCTAGACAACTTGCTGGCATGATCTTCCCCTAGAGTTGGAGGAGGGATTGTATGCAAAATGGTTTAGCTTGGTTAAGTTCCATCTTGAGCCAGATTTTAAGAGTGAACAACCCAAACCTTGAGAAATATTACAAAAAGAAAACTTCTTTGATTATTAATTTATAATGGCATGTCATAAGAAAGTAACCCCTTGTAACTTCATGGGTCTCTCAGTCGTGGTGTTCAACAATCTCATGTGACTGTTGAGAACACACTCCTATGAATAAGTCTCCCCTGAAAGGAGTAGCTATTCCTACCATCAATCATGCCAGGAATGGCTATACTTGGGACAGGACATAAGAATTCAGAAGACAGGCCCTACCTTGGGAGTGCGGAAAAGATACTACTTTCTTTGGCCTTACTGTTAGATTGTGGAGACGGAAAAAACCAGTTGCCATTGAGTCAATTCCGACTCATAGTGACCACGTGTGTGTCAGAGTAGAACTGTGTTCCATAGAGTTTTTAATGGCTGATTTTTCAGAAATAGATCACCACGCCTTTCTTCCAAGGTACCCCTGGGTAAACTCAACCCTTCAACCTTTTGGTTAACAGCTGAGCACCTTATAGGCACTGAATGCACCCTATGGTAGTGCAGGAAACCTGACTTCTGCATATTCCCAGGTATGCAGAAGCCACATTGCCATGAAATAATATAATTTTAATTCAAAGAGATTGCACCATCCATAATTGAAAAACACACCAAGCAAACAAGGCCAGCCATATATGTTCAATGCCTCAATAGTATAACTTCAGGGCCTTTAAAAGGCCCTGCATGTCTTCAAAGCCCTTTCCGACTCCCTGGCACCTCCCCTCTCATCTTATTGGAATAAATCTTCTACAAGACAGCTGAGTTAAAAATCTTTATATTGTGAAAACGTGTTCCCCAAAACAAATACCAAAAATGCTAACCCAGAGAAGTTTAAACACCTATAATCTCATCACCCTGCTTAATCCTTTGTCAACGTCCACAGAAATCCTCAAATTTTACATAGTTTCCAATGATTTGCCCGTACAGTAACGTATCCTGCATTTAAAAAAAAAAATGTTACACTGATCAAAAACCTCCCCTTTTACATACTTACGTAGTGGTGTGGCATCCTGGAAAGAAAACTGATTTCAGTCACTGAAGACTTCCATTTGAATCACAGCACCAACAAGTGGTATGACCTTGGGCACATTATTTAATCTCCTGAGTCTATTTCTTCATTTCTACCAATTTGTGGAGTGAATGAGAGGAACAAATTTGATGCATGGAAGGCAGCTGACCCATGGTGGGCAATGACTGGTACTTAATATTCTTAGAATTATTTTTACAGGCTATATCAGACTTCCTTGAGTTGATAGTTTTATGCCATCTGCTGTGCTGCAGTCTTTATGCCATCACTATTTTAATCCTTCTAACAACTCTTCAAGATACGTAATAAGATCTCACTTTAAGATGACAAAAAGGAAGTGCGCTAAGGTTAAGTAAGTTGCTCAAGGTCTTAGGTCAGTGTAGGAGGTTGACTTGAACCAGCTCAGGTGAAGAGTTGCCTTCTTGACCACTATTGAATTGAAGAAGCACAGAGGTCACCTAAGAACAGCTGAAGGCTTTATCCTGGTATGGCCTCTCCTCTCAGCACATGGTTTTGCAGGTTCAAAGAACCTGGGAAGGTCAGAGAGGATGAGGTGTAGCACAGATTTCATTTTGTAGATTACCATCAAGAGGTCAAAAACGAACTCATGACAAACTAAAACAGCAAAGTAAGCTTCAAGAAAAATTAGCTCATATAGGCAACTTCCCTAAACATCTTTCACTACCCTGATGTCTCATGAGTCATCTAAAATTACAAAGTTGGTGTGGGTTATGTCAAAGGCAAGCTAGACTATATGAAGAAGAATGCAGCATCAGGATTGGAAGAAGACTCATTAACAACCTCTGATAGGCAGATGACACAATCTTGCTTGTTGAAAGTGAAGAGGACTTGAAGCACTTACTGATGAAGATCAAAGACTACAGCCTTCAGTATGGATTACACCTTAACATAAAGAAAACAAAAATTCTCACAACTGGACCAATAAGCAACATCATGATAAATGGAGAAAAGACTGAAGTTGTCAAGGATTTCATTTTACTTGGATCCACAATCAACGCCCACGGAAGCAGCAGTCAGAAAATCAAAGGACACTTTGCACCGGGCAAATCTGCTGCAAAAGACCTCTTTAAAGTGTTAAAAAGCAAAGATGCCACCTTGAGAACTAAGGTGTGCCTGACCCAAGCCATGGTGTTTTCAAGCGCCTTATATGCATGAGAAAGCTGGAAAATGAATAAGGAAGACAGAAGAAGAATTGATGCATTTGAACTATGATGTTGGCGAAGAATACTGAATATACCATGGACTGCCAGAAGAACAAACAAATCTGTCTTGGAAAAAGTACAGCCAGAATGCTCCTTAGGAGGGAGGATGGCAAGACTTCATCTTACATACTTTGGACATGTTATGAAGAGGGCCTAGTCCCTAGAGAAGGACATTATACTTGGTAAAGTGGAGGGTCAGCAAAAAAGAGGAAGACTCTTGACCAGTTGGATTGACACAGTGGCTGCAACAGTAAGCTCAAACATGACAACAATTGTGAGTATGGTGCAAGACCTGGCAGTGTTTTGTTCTGTTGTGCATGAGGTGGCTATAAGTTGGAACCGACTATACAGGAAGGCACCTAACAACAACGTCAACGGCAATTTGTAGAAAGGGCAAGGGATATGGATTTTCTGGCCTTCCCTCTTTTAGCTGAACCCTTTTACTTCTTTGATGAGAAAAACTGGTAAAATAAAAAAGTGCTACTTGCTAGGGCTGTTATTATAATTAAAGCAAATATCAGGAGGCCCATCACAGATGATGGACTTTATTCCAGTGCTTGACACCTGGTGAGTTTTGAATTAGACCCCAGCCTGAGACTCTTCTCTCTGGGGTCATCTGATCGCATGTGATTATACTGCTCAGTGCCTGCAGGCTGGAGCTATTAATTGAATGTGCTAGACAACGCATTATTTTAAAAACACTGACATTTTAAAAACTATTCAGAGCCATCGAACTACGAGGACACTATTAATGTTTCTTCCCAGAGAGGGCTACTAGCACTACCTTAAAAAGAAAAGAAAAAATGTACGTCCCACCTTTGTTCTCCAAAACATTAATAAAAAAAAAAATTGCTGTCAAGTCAATTCCGACTCATAGCGACCCTACTGGACAGGGTAGAACTGCCCCATGGAGTTTCCAAGGAGGGCCTGGTGGATTTGAACTGCCCACCTTTTGGTTTGCAGCCATAGCTCTTAACCAGTATGCCACCAGGGTTTCCAAAATATAAGCAGCACTAGCGAATTTTGTTCTTGAAGGCAGAGCCGGGGAATTTTGGAGTACTCGGAGCACCCCTTTCTTCCTGTAGGCACCAATCGCCTTGTGCCGCACACAGTTCCCGGTGTGCCAAACCTCTGTGTTTACTTCTACCACCCGCCAGCACAGTGGGAAGGGACAGCCGGGGCGGGGACCAGGAGCACGCGGGCCGCCCCTCACTTCGCCCCTGCAGCTTTCCGAACTAACCCGGGCGGGATGGTAGTGTCTTCTTGGTTAACCAAGTCGATTCTCCTACCTTGTCCGGAAGCCACCCGCCGCCTTCCCTGGCCTTCCCTCCCCAGTGATTTTCCTGTCCCGGACGCCCGGCGAGGGCGCGCGGTTGGTGTCCGCCCCACCCGAAAGGTAGGGGCTCGGCTGCGCTCCTGCCTTAACGCCCCGGGAGATGGGGAGCCCAGCAGCCTCCCGCCGCATAGCACCTTCCTCCGCGAAGTTGGGGCGGCCGCGGCCACAGCGCATCTGGCGCCAGCCCCTGAGCGGGAGGAGCTTTCCGGTGCCCCCGGGGCGCTCCGGCGCAGTCGCCTCGGCTCTGGTCCCGGGTGCGGCGGGCAGCGCGCAGGCTAGTGGGCGCCTTGAGCTTCGGGTGGCGCTGCGCCCTCCCCGTCCCCTTCCCCGCCCTGGTCCGGGTGAATGAGTCGTGCCCACGCCGCCCCTGACCCACGCCACCTTCCTCCGGTTCCCGCCAGACCTGGGCTTCGGCGGCCCGATGCGGCAGGCGCCGCAGGAGAGGCAGCAGCCGGCTGGAGCGGGCGGGCGGAGAGCGGCGGGCTCGCAGCGCGCAGAAGGCGGCTGTCCCTGGCCGCGGACCCCGGGACGCCTCTGCCGTCTTCACGCCTGGGCCTCGGCGGGTAACTCTCCCCGCACCGGCTTCGCGGCGGATTTGCATTGCGGGGGTGGGGGGTTGGGGTTCCGGAGCCCGGCCGGGGAGGGTCGGGGCGGCCTGGGGTCTGTGTTGCCCAGACCCTCGGGCTTTACAGCCTCCGAGGCTGCGGGCCGGCGGGTGGGCAGGGGGCTGCACTAAGCTGATCGCCCCGCAACACACCCTTGCAGCCTCAGGAATCGCCCTCTACGCTCTGCTTCAGCGGCACGCCTGGGTTTAGGAGGTGGAGGGCATAGGCAGGGGCGCTGGGACCCCTGTGCCAGCCCGGGTGCGGCGGCTGGGGGTCCCGGAGCCGCAGGGAAGGCCAGAGAGCGATGAGGAGCCCCAGCGGGCGGGCAGGGGTTGGTGGGACCCGAGGAGAGCCTGCTCGCGGACCCTCTTTTCTCAAATCAAAGCGGAGGCGGCGAGCTGGAGAAACTGACCGGGCTGACGACGGATTGCAGGCTCACTATTGTTGTCTTCTGGAAGGGTCTGTACGCAGGCGAGGGGTTGGGAAATGTTCTTGCCTTTTACTATAGAAAGTTTTGCAAGAAACCCTCTTCCTGCCACAGTAGAACTAGACCTAACAAAACAAGCACCGACGCAGTTTGGGTGGAATGTAATGGGCGACAGTGAGAAAATTGCAATATTTGGATTGCAGTTAATTTTCCATATAAAAAAGAAGAAACTTCATCTGCGGCCGCTAGCTTTGGAGCTCCGCGGCGATCTCAGCTCCGTTGCTGTGTGCCGTTATTTTAGCGTAAAATAACATCCAGAAAAAGCGATGTCCAAAAACAAACCCAAAGCACCGTCTCTTAGGATCCTGAGTAGAACACAGAGGGTGGTGGAGATTGCTATTCAAAGTTAATGTTTAAAAATGGTGTGTGAGAGGTGGAGGTGGGGATAACATCGTAAATGCCAGTGTATCAGAAACCCGACAAGCTCCAAATTCTCAACTCAGCAGTCACATTTGCTTTAAGAGGAACGTCTGAGTACTATGATTAGATAGGTGGTTAAGGAAACTTTGCAGATGGTCTGGAAGGTCATCGCTCTCTGTGGCCATAGTGTCCCGGCCGCCTCGTACGTGTGCTGGCGACGTCCCTGCTGACCTTCGGGTAGCATAATTCCTCTCCAGGTATCTGATGGCCACCTCTGCTAAACTATCCAGGATGTTTGACTTTGCGGTCCTCCAACTTCCTCTCCCAGCTGCAGAGCGAAACGGTCTTTTTATTTATGTGGAGGTGCTAAATATTTGGCAGTAACTGGCCAGACTGCCAGGATATTTTCCATTGAAGGCATGCTGATTTGACATTTGTAAATTGGTTTGTGTCTCCCTTATTGCTTTCACTGAAGGCTGCTTTTCATACTAAGATCTCCAAAAGAGATACCCTTAAGTTGTTGTTAGTTTGTCATCTCTGAGTAAGGCTAAGTGCCTCAGCGGCATAATTAAATAATGGCAAATTTGGTTTATAAGAAGAGAACTTTTCTAGAAAGTGCTTGTATTACCTTGATCTGGCTTCTTAATCTGTCCTTATTCGTCAGTGTGCTGGGGTGTGACTTCATTGCCTGATGGCTCTTTCCTTGAACAATATTTTTAGTATAGTTCCTGAGTGTCATGGTCTCAGATTGTACCATGTCTTGTTCTAATGGCATGGTAAAATGGACCTGCTATTTTGACTACATTTCACTAGTTTTGTTGGAAATATCCTATCTGTGTTTATAACCCAAAATTAATAGAAATCTTTGAGGCTCAGAAGGGGATAGACAGTATTACAGAAGAACGCTATCCAGAGACATAGCGTTAGAAAACATCAGTTGGCCAAGAAAACCCTATGGGTCAGTTCTCAAGTTTTCTCATCCCAGAGCTCAGTGCCACAGGACTGAATTTCACAGCCGTTCTCTTCTGCTAGAGATATTTCAGTGTCCGCATCATGTGGGACCTTATGGGAGGAGAAGTGAAATAATGCAGTGTTTTCCCCATCTCCCTGATAGGCATCATCTATTAACCATGGAGATTGGCAGATGGCTTTCGTAGAATTTATGATTCCATCTGGGCTGGAGTCCAGAGATCTGTCTAACGTGAATTCTAGGCAGTGCTTAACAGGGAAGGTGAGGGAAACACAACACACGTGTGGCACCCATTGTGAGCCCGGTGTGTTCACATATGCCGTTTCATTTAACCTTCCCAGCAACCCTATGAGACAGAAATTTTTTGCTCCATTTTAAAGCTTAAAAAACTGAGACTGCCCTAGTTAGGTGACTTACGATAGGTCACATAATGGTCTGAATCACCTCTGCTTTATACCATCCCGGGAAGCCTCCCTAGCATGCTGTTGTTGTGTACTGGCCAGGCGATTCGGATGCAGAGCAACCCATGTCACAGAGTAAAACTGCTCCATAGGGTTATTTTAGCTGTGATCTTTACGGAAGCAGATCGCCAGGTCTTTCTCCCACGCAATGGTTAAACACTCCATAGCATACAGTCTTTAAAAAGTCTTCAGTTCCTTATGCATCTCTTTCTCCTTTGCCTTGTGCACACTCAATTTATATATACACCTTGATCTGAATATATCTTCCTAATTACCCCTAAGACTGGGTTTCTTGAACAGTGATCTACATTCTTGCCTTTCTTTTCCTTTTGACAGCCTCTAACTTTCACCAATTAGGTGTGTTCTGTCTTCAGATCTTTCATGTGCCAATTACTTGTGCTGTGTCTGACCAAATCCAGGAGGTTGTGTTATTTCCAATGTTTTGTATTCCAAACGTTCTTTTTATTCTGAATATATTTTCACCGAAGTTCCTATTCATCCTCCCAACTTCCTCTCCCAGCTGTACGCCATGAAATTGTCTTTTGATTCTCATGGAGATGCTAAAGAAGCTCATGTCTTGCCTGGAAGAAGACTTCCCAGGGCCACATCCCCACTCTCACAACTGAAATTAAAGTTGAAATTAACCTCTATCTCCTGTCTATCCCAGCTACAATGTATAACAGCACACATCACAGTTCCCAAGCTAACCCTTATGGGCTAAAAACATATTTGATTTGCAGTGAGCGTAATGTATAGAATAGAATGTATTCATAGGGCATGACAGTGTTCCAGTAGGGAACTGTATTTATGGTTTCATATCAGGGAGTCAGAAGCATAATTCCTTCACCATGGTGAGGTAGCAGAAGTTACTACTCCGTGTGGTGACTCCTCAGCAATGAATAAGCAGTAATGTCTCAGACTTGGTAAGGAACTTGGCTGTCATCTGGTTGGGCTAAGAAGGAATGAATTCCGAGAGTGAGGTTATGAGGATAAATGAGAGGAAGGAGCAGTGGGAGCTAGGGTGCCTCCCTATGTCCATATTTCTTTTTTCCTGGAGAGTATTTGGTTATTCAGGTGGAATGGCCAGCTTCCCTTCCTACTACCACAACCTTCTGCATCTGATCAGGGACTTTGCCCTTCCTGGACCACAGCAAAAGGGAAGAATGAATGTGTCCTCAGCTTGTTCCCACTCATTGGTTATTAAGGAAAGTACCTAGCCCATAGGGAATTTTCTTATCGAAAACACCGAGAAGCTGTTTATGTGAAAAGGTTCTCTTCTCCCCCACCCCACCCCCATGACTAGGTTAAAACACAGTCTGCAAATGGCATCGTTTTGTTCAGTAGCATCTAATGCTGATCTTTGAAGGATTCTTTAAACATTGATTTACTGTTTATCTCGTTAGTAATGAAAAGCTCTTTAGGAGATAAGTAGACTAAAGGCTCTAGATGCGGAGATGGGAAAGAAGTTGAATGTTCCTCCAAAAGTGCTGGGGTCACTCTCACCTTCACAGGTTGTGGAAGCAGACTTGGAGTTGGTGTGGCTGTGGACCATGGGTCATTGCGCCTGGGGGGCAGGGGTGAAAAGGGAGCAGAGAATGATTTGACAGTGGATCTTGGGTGACTTCCTGCATGGCCAAACGTAAGTTGAGACTTTCAGGTTCAACCAGTATTTACTGAGTCTCCACCATGTAATAGAAGGTGTTCTAGGTGCTAGGGGGAGGGAGGTGTTGCATTGAATAGGATGTAGCATTGAACAGGACAAAGCCCCTACTCTTATAGAGCTTATGTTTTGGAGGGAAAGACAGTCAATAAACAAGTAAGCATATTTCACAGAGAATAAGTGTTGCAAAGACAATACAACAGGGGGTGTGGTAGAGGGGGATGGGGAGGGTACTTTAGCTCTGTCAGAGAAAGCTTCTCTGAGGAGGGAGTATTTGAACTGAGACGTGTGAATGACAAGGAGCCAGTCAAGTGAAGATCAGGAGGAAGAGTCAAGTGAAGATTAGCCAGGAGAGGGAACTGCAGCTGTAAAGGCCCTGAGGCAGGCATGAATGTGGGGTGTTTGAGACAACTGAAGGAAGCTCAATGTGAGAAGAGTGCAGTTGGAAAACTGGTAGCTGGAAAGGAGGGCACAGGGTGGGGGGAGTATGAGGAGAGAAGTCAGCAAGGTGGGGAGGTAGGCGAGAGGCAGATTATGTAAAGCCTTCAAGTTTTGGAAAGGAGTTTGAATTGTGTTCTGATTAGAATGGGATGCCACAGGAGATTTTTAAGCAAGGAGTAGCTCAGTCTTTGTCTTAGTCGTCTAGTGCTGCTGTAACAGAAATACCACAAGTGGATGGTTTTAACAAAGAGAAGTTTATTTCCTCGCAGTCAAGTAGGCTAAAAGTCCAAATTCAGGGCGTCAGCTCCAGGGGAAGGCTTTTTCTCTCTGTCGGCCTTCTTCTCTTCAGTGTTTCCTCAGACTAGGAGCTTCTCTGCATAGGGACCCCAGTCCAAAGGACGTGCTCTGCTCCCAGCACTGCTTTCTTGATGGTATGAGGTCCCCAATTCTCTGCTTGCTTCCCTTTCATCTCTTGTAAGATAAAAGGTGGTGCAGATGACACCCCAGGGAAACTCCCTTTACATTGGATCAGGGATGTGACCTGAGTAAGGGTGGTGTTACATTTCCCCTCTAATCCTCTTTAACATAAAATTACAATCACAAAATGGAGGACAACCACACAGTTCTGGGAATCATGGCCTAGCCAAATTGTTACACACATTTTTGGGGGGACACAGTTCAATCCACGGCGGTAGTGGTAGTTCAGTGGTAGAGTCTTCGCCTTACATTTGGGAGACTGAGTTCGATTTCCAGCCAATGCAACTTATGTGTAGCCACTACCTGTCTGTCAGTGGAGGCTTGTGTGTTGCTCTGAAGCTGAACAGGTTTCTGTGGAGCTCCCAGACTAAGTCGGACTAAGAAGGAAGGCCTGGTGATCTACTTCCAAAAATCAGCCAATGAAAACCCTATGGATCACCATGGTCCAATACACAACCATGAGTCAGGGGACAACTCCACAACAGCTAACAACTCAGCTCTCACTCAGTGGACAGTGGGCTTTCCTTCTCTGGGTTGACTGGCCATCCCTGATTTCCCCCACCTTTCCTTAGGCTAGGGTACCAGCCAGCCAACACAGAGGCAGAACACAGAGGACCTGAACCGTATTCCTCTTATTCTCTGAAATAAATCCATATACTCCCTGATTTTCACCTTCATAAATAAACCTTTCTCCGTCAGTAGCTCTGACTTCTTAACCTCTCTTCAGACTGAATATCTAGTTGTCTCTAAGAAGTTTCTGATTGGCTGGTGATGTCTGACACCAGATATTAAAAATTAAATTAATTATCTAGTCAAATCTCAGTTGAAATCTTTTGCAAGGCAATTCTTGCAATAAGAGGTAATATTCTAAATAATCCAAAGGTGTTGCCTTTCCTGGAACTCTCTCACTTAGCTTATCCCCGGCCTGCTATTATGCTGTCTGTTATGGGAGGTTCATGCTGTGTTAGAGTACACTTCAAGTGAAAATGTACAGAATTTTTATAATGTTTATCATGGGAGTAGACCACGCCTGAGAAATTTCATTTTTATTTGTCTTATGCATGACGTTGGAAATCTTAGAGTAGTGCTTAAATCACAAAAGTTTATGTCCAAGTTGATACTTTCCAATAAAAACACCTGTTGTCTAGACATTATCAGAGAGTCCCAGCATTTTATCAGCTAACTTTGATTCCAGAGTGGTTCATTATTATTACTCTCTCTGATTTGACACAATTGTTAAGAGTATCTTAGTTACCTAGTGCTGGTGTAACACAAATACCAGAAACGGGAGGCTTTAAAGAAGAGAAATTTCAGTAGGCTAGAAGTCCGAATTCAAGGCTTGGCTCTAGGGGGAGGTCCTTCTCTATTTCAGCTTCTTGTAGCTGCCAACAATCCATCTGTCCCTCTCCTCTGTCTTCCTCTTCTCACTGTATGTGTGTGTCTGTGTTTATTTTGCTCTTTCTATAGCTCAGAAATGAGTAGATTTAGAACCCAACCTACTTGGGTATGTAATCTAGTTAACATAGCAAAGAAAACCCTATTTCCAAACAGGATTACATCCACAGGTATAGGGATTAGGATCCCAACACATATTTTGGGAAGACACAATTTAATCCATAACAGAGAGAAAGTTGTTTTTGAAATCCTTTAGCCAGATCCTCTGCTCCTTTGTTAGTTTACATACTTCACTAAAACTCACCCACTACTCCTTTTGTCTGTTTCTTTATGATTGCTGTATTGGCACAAAATCTGGAACATATTCCTATTTGCAAGGGCAGCTACTGTGTCTACACCCGGTACAGTGTCTAGCACATTATAGATACAGCAAATATTTGACAAATGGCTGAATCAGTGCGTACTGATTTATAACTAATATGATTGATCTTTATAGTGTCATCAGTTTGCCATCTCAAAAGTTTTTCCCATTGGATAAAACCGGCTGAAGGTGCAACCATGTGGAATGTTTGTATGTCGTTGTTTTTATTGTTGTTAGCTGCCATTGAGTCGATTCCAACTCACGGCAATCCCATGTGTGCAGAGTAGAACTACTGCAAAGGCTGTGACCTTTTGGAAGCGGATCACCAGGCCCGTCTTCTGAGGCACCACTGAGTGGATTTGAACCGTCAACCTTTTGGCTGGTATTTGAGCACTTAACCATTTGTGCCCCCAGGGACTCCTAATAAAAATGCTTCTGAATCAGAAGAGTTTTTTTTTCTTTCTAAAAATACTGTAGCGTACTTATGCTGACAATGAAAATTCTTGTATGCTACCAGATGGGTCTATTTCTTAAATTTGTTTTCATTTGTAGTAAAACGTTATTGTTGTTGTTATGTGCCATCAAGTCGGTTCCGACTCATAGCAACCCTGTAGAATAGAGTGGAACTGCCCCATGGGGTTTCCAAGGAGCAGCTGATGGATTCGAACTGCCAACCTTTCGGTTAGCAGCCAAGCTCTTAACGACTTCGCCACTAGGGCTCCAAAATGTTATTAGAGTTTCATAATTCATAATTTATGATAATTTGGGTTGGGCTAGTCAGGTTTGTGGCTACGTTACTGAAGAAGTAAGTGTGCCAAGAACTTTAATAATACAAAATCATTTTTCTTTTTTATAGTACGATGTCTTTAATTTCGTTACTACATTTTTTATCCTTAATTCTTTGGGGGGGGATAACATGTGTTTTCAGTATTGGAATGCATTCTTACTAATTGAATGTGTTTAAATTTTTGGTTGGTAATATGAATTTTGAGAAATGTGATTTGGTAATACAAGCCACCAATGAGGCCAGTGGCTCTGACACCATTGATTTGTGGTATGACAATATACCAATGAGAGATAGATAAGTAGTTTATAACAGGCATTCCATTAGGTTACATGGCAAAACTCTAGTTTTCTAAATATGACACAGAAAAACCAAAACAAGCCCATCAGCGCTCCCTTTACATGGCAAAACTCTAGTTTTCTAAATATGACACAGAAAAACCAAAACAAGCCCATCAGCGCTCCCTAACTATAACACAGGAAAGCCAGAATTATGCTTGCAAGCCTTACCTCACAGAAATAAAGGAAAAAAAGGCAAAAGTTTATAAAACACATCCAGGAAGCATTACCTAGTAGAATGCTCAACCTACACGCCAGTGAGGCTCCAGCTCCAGTCTGCTGAGCTTCGTGCATTTCAAAAGGGACCCGCCTTGATGCTAAATGCATTAGCACTGAATAACGCCTTACCTCTGAGGTCCAGAGGCAGAAGAAGTGGCTGGCATACCATTTATGCCAATGGTAATGAAAGAGTTAAGTCCACTATTTCATGTACTTTAGAAGTAGTGTCAACCCCTTAAGTAAACAGATTTTCAGTGCTTAAATTCCAACTACTTATTATGATTATTTTTTTAGATTCCTGTTAGGTATCACTTAACCTAGTTTGAGACACAAACAAATGTCCTAAGGGGAAAAGCTATCTTCCTCAAGATTGCCAGACCTGGGTGGAGAGAGAGAGGAGCTCCGGGCAGAGGGAACTGAGAAGGAGGCATTGCCACAAGATAGGTAACAGGATGGGCTCATAGTAACAAAGCTTCTCATAAAGAGTGATGTCTATGGCGGGCATCCCCTTGATTAATAGAGATATTCAGTATGCCAGTGTTTAAAATTTTAAACATATAAAAGTTCTGACTTTTAGGTTTGTTTTCTCATTTCCCCTGAGAACATGATGCTATGTAAACACAGCCTTCCTGTCTTTCAGCTGATTTTATGGAGTCCTCTCTCCCCCACCCCCAACAGAGTTCCTGGGTGGTGCAAACAGTTCATGCACTAGGCTGCTAACTGAAAGGTTGGAGGTTCAAGTTTACCAAGAGGCGCCTGGAAGAAAGGCCTAGCAATCTGCTTCTGAAAAAAAGAAAAAGTCATTGAAAACCCTGTGGAGCACAGCTCTACTCTGATACACGAGGTCGCCATGAGTCAGAATCACCCTGATGACAACCAGTCCTCTCCTCAACCCTATCATATTCTAGTCCTTGGAGAGGTTATCAGCCTAGTCGCAGAGCTTGGTGGAGTTTCCTTCTTAGGAAATATTCTGTTGCAAATGTTTAGGCAAACATCATAACTAAAGAAAGTCTCAAACACAATATCATTCTGTGTTCAGCATAGAGTCAAAGAATAAAAAGAGATCAGAGTTTTGTTGTTGTTGTTAATTCCCTGACTTCTTTTTACAGATGATTAATGACTGTCTAAAAATTGCATCTAAATGCGTTTAGATGTAGTGAGATGCTACTCTAGGCATTCAGTTAGCCTGTGAATGGATTTTCAGCTGCTTTTCATCAACAGCAATTCATTTAACTTAGAATTTTATTTAATTGACAGATTCTGAAGGTTAAAGGAGCTTTCTTTTATAAATGTAAATTATCTTTGTGAACCAATATTTCAGGTAAATGTCAAAGTAATTTACCTAATTACCCTCATTTGACCCCAGCTATGCTATAAATAAGGTAGCCCTGGTGGTGAAAATGGTTTGCACTCGATTGGTGGTTCAAACCCACCCAGTGGCTCCACAGAAAAAAAGGCCTGACGATCTGCTCCCATAAAGATTACAGCCAACAGCTTAGTTCGTAAAGACAATGTTCCGTATCCTACTTTGGTGAGTAGCGTCTGGGTTCTTAAAAACTTTCGAGCAGCCATCTAAGATACAACTATTGGTCTCTTCCTATCCACAGCAAAGGAGAGTGAAGAAAACCAAAGACTCTAGGGAGCAATTAGTCCAAAGGACTAATGGACCACATGAACCACAGCCTACACAACCCTGAGACCAGAAGAACTAGATGGTGCCCGACCACTTCCAACCCTTCTGACTGGGATCACAACAGAGGATCCCGGACAGAACAGGAGAAAAATGTAGAACAAAAAATTGAATTCACAAAAAAAGGTCATTCGAGTGCAAACCATTTTCACCATTAGGGCTACCTTATTTATAGCATAGCTGGGGTCAAATGTGGGTAATTAGGTAAATTACTTGGACATTTACCTGAAATATTGGTTCACAAAGATCATTTACATTTATAAAAGAAAGTTCCTTTAACCTTCAGAATCTGTCAATTAAATAAAAGGCAGGAAGGACTAGAAAATCAGGATGAAAGGAAACGGGGAACCCAGGGTAGAGATGAGGAGAGTGCTGACACATTGTGGGGAATGAAGCCAAGGCCATGAAACACTTTATGTACAAACTATTGAAGGGGAACTTAATTTGCTCTGTAAGCTTTCACATAATGTACAATTAAAAAAAAAAAATTACACCAAGCAAACCCTATAGAGCAGTCCTACTGTATAACATGGAATCACCATGAGTTGGAATCAACTCCACAGCAACAGGTTTGGTTTTGGTTTTTTGATACTACAAATAAATTATAAACATTTGGATTTTTTGATAAACACAACATTAGGAGATATCTTGCCTTTTGATCATGAAGTGCTTAATAGTATTTTTCAGGCACAAATTATCTGGAGGAAAATTCTGGCCCACTTATTGCAAAAGATCATTTTCACAATGCCCTATAGGCACCCTGGGGTAGTGCAAACAGTTAACATGCTTGGCCGCTAACCATAGGTACGTTGGAAAAAAGGCCTGGCCATCTACTTCTGAAAAGTCAAGCATTGAGAATCCTATGGAGCACAATTCTACTCTGGCACACATGGGGTCACCATGAGTCAGAATTGACTCTATGGCAAATAGTTTTATTTCTTTATTTGAATGCTGGGTAGGGTTTTTATGCTTTAATTGTGACCAGGTGCCTTATGGAAATCTACCCAAGCTCTCCACCCCAACCACCAGTATTCTTGTACATTGACCTTTCTTAAAAACATTCCCTAAGCATGGTTTTTGTTATAAAATTTTCTTCTGCTTAAAATCCAGGGAATTTCTTTGGATTGAAGTTTTCTGTCATCTTATGTTGCTAACTTTTGGTTACTCTCTTATTTGAATCATTAGCCAAGATGAGCCTCCTGGTGATTTAGCTTTTTCTGTTCTTTTGGCAACCACTGCCTTTCTCCTTCCATTCCACGCTTCCCCATTCAACCCAGATTATAACCTGGCTTCATTTTCCAGCTTCATGTCCTATAACCACATGGCTTTGAGCGAGTTGCCTTAACTTCTCTTGTCCTTGCTTTCCTTAACTATAAATTTGAAATGTCTACATACAGTTTTTATAACAGCAACAATAAATCACGTATAAATAGTTCAGCATAGTTTCTGCCAAATAGCAAACATTTCATCAATTTTATCTGCCATTATTGCAACCCTATTATTATAGCTATTATTATAACTCTATTCTTTAAATAGTTAAAAATTAACTTTCTCTAGAAAGTCTTTCTGGTTGATCTTATCTAGCTTTTGTATCTTCTCAAGGCTATTTCCTCTTAATACCTATCTTCGTTTTGGACTGTTTTAATCTATCCATGTTGTTATATTTCTTTAATTGTTCTCCAGTGAAAGGCAACACATATTTGGGCACCTATCATGTGCCAGGTGCTGTGCTATTATATAGGGGTCTATGGGTGCACAATGGCGGGACCCAACCAGTGTGATTATGAGTGAGTGTGAGTGTATGTGAGTGTGAGTATGCCCAGGCACTTGTGTTTGTTGTCGAGTTGGGGGAAGACAGTCTGTTATTTGAACAGAGCTATGAGTTTTTCAGAATAAACTAGGGTTAAGAAGTAAAATGGAGCCCTGATGGCGCAGTGGTTAAGAGCTCGGTTGCTAACCAAAAGGTTGGCATTTCGAATCCACCAACTGCTTCTTGGAAACCCTATGAGGCAGTTCTACTCTGTCCTATAGGGTTGCTGTGAGTCAGAATCAACTTGACAGCAGTAGATTAAGAAGTAAAAACTACTCTTTCTAGATGTTCATTTAAAAACTTAACAACTTTCAGTCTGGATCTTTATGGTTTTAAAAAATAACAATTTATAGTTATGCCTGTTGTTGAAACAGCTTTTCACATGATTTCTTTCTTAGACTTTCCGCTATCCTCATCCAAATGCAGGGTAGGGGGTAGAAAGGGAGGCTCTCCTTGAAGAGCAGAATCCCTACAGATGATTCCGACTTATTGGGAGGAGGGGGAGAGGGGAGAGGAAGAGCACTCCCGACAGTGAGAGCAGTGTGATCAAAGGCACAGAGGCATGGAACCGCATCAGTATGTTCAAGACTGCACAAAGTTTGGCATTAGTAGAGCATAACGTTCCAAAGTCAATTTCAGGAGATGAGGTGGGAGAGGCCCTAGAAGTTCATTCCAGCAGACTTAGAGGCTTATGGTCTGTATAGTTACATCTCCCTGCAAGGCTGTGCACTTAGGGAGGTAGGTTTATGTAGATGAATTATAGCAGGCACATTCTACGCATTGCTTCCAAGGCTGTGAATCTTTATGGAAGGAGACTGCCACATCTTTCTCCCGTGGGTTGGCTGGTGGACTAGAACCACTGACCCTTCTAAAGTTAGACTTGGATTTTACGTATGGTGTATAGTACATCTCTTTGATTTGTTCTTTTCATAAGAAAATGATGAAAACATTAAAGTAACACATAAATGATAATAAGAGCTCTCATTTTTAATAACCCAAGTACCTAAAGGATAGAAATGTTAAATATCATTTGTGACTTCTGAAGCTTAAGATTTCTCTATGAAATTTCATAATAGAGACAGAATTCAGACAGAATGGAGACATCCAGTGGGAAGAGTCAAGAGGATCACTACAAACTCATGGCCATGGAATTTTAGTACCTCCCTCATACATTTACCTACTGCCATCGAGTCGATTCCGACTCATAGTGACCCCATAGTGTTTCCAACGCTATAAATCTCTACAGAAGCAAACTGCCACATCTTTCTCCTGTGGAGCCACTGGTGGTTTCCAACCACTGACCTTTCGGTTAGCAGTTGATAAGAGCTACAGCGTGCTACCGCTGCTAACCAAAAAGGTCGGCAGTTTGAATCCACCAGCCGCTCCTTGGAAACCCTATGCGGCAGTGCTACTCTGTCCTATAGGGTCGCTATGAGTTAGAATCGACTCGTCGGCTTGGTTTGGGTTTTCTTATACATTCTACCTTGGTGGAACAAACGGTTAAGTGCTCAACTGCTAGCAGAAAGGTTGGTGGTTTGAACCTATCCCGAGGTGCTTCGGAAGACAGGCCTGGTGATCTGCTTTCGAAAGGTCACAGCCTTGAAAATCCTATGGAGCAGTTCTACTCTGCACACTTGGAGTCGCTATGAGTCAGAATCAACTCAGTGGCAACTAGCAACAACAGCAATACATTTTACACAATAGAAAGTCAAGTGAGCGCTTCTATTCACAGCTTCATTGTTGTGCACTTGTGTTCTAAAATTTATGTGTAAAGTTTGATCACTATTTCCTTTTCATTTCTTTGTATTGCTATTAAGTTTTGACTGACTTCTCCTTTCCACTCCCATTTCATATGCATCATTCAGTTCTTAATATATTAATGTTATTCACAGCTTATGCAATATCTGATGGTAGCTGTCTGAAGCAAATTTAACTCTAGAAAACCTTACATGTTTTCACTCCAAAAATATGTTTCCCTACTAAGTCTAGGAGTTGGCCTGCAGATTTTAACTCTGTCTTTTGGTGGTGATTTTCCTTGCTTGGAAACTAAACAATTGGACCTAAAACGTTCTAACTACAGGAGCTTGAAATTCTCAGAGACGAATTAGTTATGAAAGAAAAAACACTGGAACTTGCTTGAACTGTAATTAGCCTGAAAGTGGAATGCATGGGGGAGGTCTGCAAGGAGGCTGGGAAAACAGAGGGTAAAGGAAAGGGTGTCTTAGTGTCTTTCCTGCACTCTGCAGGAGAGAATGTGCCCTTATCAAGGGGCCTATGCTTATCAAAGAACTTTTTAAATTATAACCTGTGGATTTGCCTATGAAGTCACCAATCTGCCAGTTCAGACCTGCTGGCACTTAACGTTTTTCTGATTATAAATGAATTTCCTTGGCATCTCTATTTATACACGAGCCTTTGAGGAGGTGGGTTCCTGTGAGTCAGGGCTCTGGAGCCTGAATGTCTCAGGTGAACTGACAGCTCAGGGCTGAGGCTCTGATTCCTGGCTGTGGGGCTCCTCTCTGGGGTGCTGCCTGAATTGCCATGACCCCTATTTCTTGGATAGTTTCATCTTCTCTACTCTTTCTTAAAGTTTTTGTGGAAATATATCAGACACAGACGAGTATACAAAGCATGAAAGTACAGCTTGATGTATTTTCCCACACTGAAGACAGCCATGTAACCTGCCTCCAAGATCAAGAATTAGAGCATTATCAGCCCCCTAGAAGTACACCTCGTGCTCCCACCTGGTCACTACACCCTCCTCAAATGTAATCACTATTCTGCCTTTTACTACCATAGATGATGTTTGTTTCTCTTTAACCTTAATGAGTACCCAGGTATTCTGGATGACCCTGTAGCATCCAGGAAGCTTCTGACTGAGGATAAGAACTGACTATCCCAAGAAGGATCTGTGGTGGAACTGGCACTCTGACCCCTCCCCTCTGCATCCCCCAGAGCACAGTCGCCCTTGGTCCTGGGATTGCCAGGCTGAGTGGTGGCTACCCTCTGTTCAGGATGCTCCTCGCTGCACTGACTCACGGACTGGCCTCTCTTGCCCCTGGTTGCTCTGCCTTTGATGTGCCCCACAGGAAGACAAAAATGTAATTACTGTTATATGGATTTTTCTTGATTTCTTGGCTGTGCTCTTCCCTCACCCTTTCAGACTATGCCAGATTGGCTTTCTGATATGGCCCAGCCCAAGCCTGGCAAATCAGCCCTTCTGCACCTTCCCATTGTTGCTCGTCCAGGTCTCTCCTAAAGTGTCCTCACCCATCCTCCCAGACCCAGATGGGGGACACATCCTCTGTGCAGTTTTCCCCAGTTCCTGTGATCCGGAATCATCTTTGATTTAAAAAAAAGTCAGCTCACATTACTTTTTAAATGGAATCTCAATTTCTCAAATCATGTAACATCGCAAATAAATGCTTCCTTTTGCTGTACTTAGGCCTATCAAAGGCCAGTTTTCACTTGAGAAAATAGAATGCAAATGCCCTCAGATCAAAAAGCAGCTCGACAGTTAGGCTTTAGTTAGTAATAAGGGACTATGCGGAACATACTGGACAACAGAAATGTACTTTCGACAGCAAAGCATTGGTTTTAAACTGCCTTACAACTTACCTTTTTTCTATTCCGGGCTGAGTTTCTAGTGTTTGGAGAATCACAAGGACTGTACTGTTTCAGGTCCCCAGGGTGACTCCACGGGCTCAGTCCACTTCCTGCACTCTCCTTTGCAGCCTTGTTGTGGGACCTAGGGACTCCACTAGCTGTTTTCCTCTTAAATGCTCTCAGCGCTCAGCCTCTTACGTCCTGGCCCAGAGTGACTGCAGAGTGGATGTACACTCCTCAACTGCCCTTCTTTCTCTTTATAAGCCAAGGGTTAACTGCTAGGGAAGTTAACTACTAGGTTAGCACAGGGAAGTTCCGAATGTTTACATTATCTTAATTTTGTTTTTTTGTCTCCTTATGGTTCCTTACTCTCTTGCTAAGCCTCTCTCAATTGTTATTTTCTGCGGGTTATGCAAACTTCCATTTGGGAAGTATTTTGCCCTTTTTTGGGGGGGGGGGTGATGCAAAGAAGATTCATGTTTTAGGCTGACCATATGTGTTTAAAATACATATTATGTAACAGAAAAATAGTCAAATAGTGTATGTTGAGCTGTAGTTAAGAGGTTACCACCAGAACCAACAATTGCTGTCATGTCACCCCTGACCCCATGTGTGTCAGAGTAGAAGTGTGCTCCATAGGGTTTTCAATGGCTATGATCTTTTGGGAGGCTAGAGCTCAGGCTGCTAACCAAAAGGTCAGCAATTCGAATCCACCAGGTGCTCCTTGGAAACCCTATGGGGCAGTTCTACTCTGTCCTATAGGGTCGCGAAGGGTCAGAATTGACAGAACAGCAACCTTTTTTTTTTCTTTTCTTTTCTTTTTAATGATCTTTTGGAAGTAGTCCAGTGTTTTAGTTAGCAGCCAAGTGTGTTAAATGTTTGAATCACACAGTGCTCCACAGTTAAGAAGTTAGAGTTCAACAAAGGCTACTGCTTATATAATGTTTAATCGTCTGTGCTTAAAGGCATGACTGTATGGACTTGCCTTTAGTACTTGTGTGTTCTCTCAACTCAGACTGTCCTCTCACCATGATATTGAGTGGCATGTGATAAATAGGTAATAAATATCTCTGCTGGATGGGTGGAGGGTGGATGGATGGATAGGTAGATGGATGGATGGAGAGGTTCCATCTGCATAGCCAGTTAACCCTCTGAACTACTACTGGGATGAATTTCAGTTAAGTTTAGGGCTTCCTTGTGAAGCTGAGGAGGGTTTTCCTAAGCTCAGGAGGATTCACTGGGCTTGAACCAGGGATCTAGAAGAAGAAGTGATATCTCCTTTGTTTGCTGATAGAATGTGCTAAACTATTTGCTAGTTGTTTGTAAAAGTGGGACCTCAGTGAGCTGGAGTTACTTCTTTCATTGGGAACCCCAATTTCTTTCTTTTTTTAAATTGTACTTTAGATAAAGGTTTACAGAACAAACGAGGTTCTCATTAAACAGTACACATATTGTTTTATGACATTGGTTAACAACTCCATGACATGTCAACGTTCTCCCTTCTGGACCTTGAGTTCCCTATTGCCAGCTTTTCTGTCCCCTCCTACCTTTTAGTGCTTGCCCCTGGGATGGTGTGCCCCTTTAGTCTCATTTTGTTTTATGGGCCTGTCTAATCTTTGGCTGAAGGGTGAACCTCAGGAGTGACTTCATTACTGAGCTATAAAGGTGTCCTGGCGCCATACGCCCAGGGTTTTTCCAGTCTCTGTCAGGCCAATAAGTCTTGTCTTTTTTTGTGAGTTAGAATTTTGTTCTACATTTTTCTCCAGCTCTGTCCAGTACCCTCTATTGTGATCCCTGTCAGAGCAGTCAGTGATGGGAGCTGGGCACCATCTAGTTATACTGGGCTCAGTGTGGTGGAGGCCGTGGTAGTTGTGGTCCATTAGTCCTTTGGACTAATCTTTCCCTTGTGTCTTTAGTTTTTTTCATTCTCCTTTGCTCCCGAAGGGGTGAGACCAGTGGAGTATCTTAGATGGCCCTTCATAGGCTTTTAATACCCCAAATGCTACTCACCAAAGTAGAATGTAGAACATTTTCTCTATAAACTATGTTATGCCAATTGAGCTATTGTTCACTAAGACCATGGTCCCCACAGCCGTCAGCCAAGTAATTCAGTCTCTTGGGGAGATTGGATGTGTCTATGGAGCTTCCATGACCTTTCCTTGTACAAGTTGTGCTGGCTTGCCCAGTATTGTCTTCCCCAGTATTGTCTTACCCTTCCCCAGAGTTACCAATTATCTATTGTCTAGTTAGTGTTTATCCATCCCCACTCCTCCCCTCCCTCATAACCATCAGAGATTGTTTCTTTTTGTGTGTAAACCTTTTCATGAGGTTTATAGTAGCTGTCTCATACAATATTTGTCCTTTTGTGATTGACTTATTTCACTCAGCATAATGCCCTCCAAATTCATCCATGTTGTGAGATGCTTTGCAGATTCATCATTGTTCTTCATTGTTGCATAGTACTCCATCGTATGTATGTACCATAGTTTATGCATTCATCTGTTGATGGGCATCTAGGTTGTTTCCATCTTTTTGCTCTTGTGAACAATGCTGCAATGAACATGGGTGTGCATATGTTTATTCATGTGACGGCTTTTATCTCTCTAGGATATATTCCTAGGAGTGGGATTCCTGGATCATATGGTATTTCTATTTCTAGTATTTCTAGCTTTCTAAGGAAGCGCCATATCATTTTCCAAAATAGTTGTACCGTTTTGCACTCCCACCAGCAGTGCATAAGAGTTCCAATTTCCCTGCAGCCTCGCCAACATTTGTTATTTTCTGTTTTTTTGATTCATGCTGGTAATGCTGGGGTGAGATGGTATCTCATTGTTATTTTGATTGCATCCCTCTAATGCCTAGTGATCACAAGCATTTCGTGATGTGTCTGTTAGCCTCCTCAGTGTCTTCTTTGGTGAAGTGTCTCTTCATTTCCTTTGCCCATTTTTTAGTTGGATTATTTGTCTTTTTGTTGTAGGGGTGTTGGATTTTCCTGTAGATTTTAGAGATTAGATCTTTGTTGAATTTGTAGTAGCCAAAAATATTTCCCCAGTCTGTAGGTTCTCTTTTTACTCTTTTGGTGAAGTATTTTGATGAGCATATGTGTTTAATTTTTAGAAGATCTCAGTAATCTAGCTTGTACTCTGGAGTTTGTGTGTTGTTAGTTATGGTTTGTATCCTGTTAATGCCATGTACTAGGACCTCTAGAATTGATCCTATTTTTTCTTCTATGATCTTCATAGTTTTTGGTTTTATATTTAGGTCTTTGATCCATTTTGAATTAGTTCTTGTGTATGGTGTGAGGTATGGGTCCTGTTTCTTTTTTTTGCAGATGGACATGTAGTTTTGCTAGCACCATTTGTTAAAAAGACTGTCTTTTCCCCATTTGATGGACTTTGGGCCCTTGTCAAAAATCAGGGGAGTGTAGGTGGATGGATTCTCAATTCTGTTCCATTGGTCAATGTATCTGTCATTGTACCAGTACCAGGCTGTTTTGACTACCATAGCTGTATAGTAGGTTCTGAGGTCAGGTAGTGCAAGTCCTCCTACTTTACTCTTCTTCTTCAATAGTACTTGTGGTGGTTAAGATTGTGTGTCAATTTGGCTGGGCCATGATTCTCCGTGTTTTAATGTAATCACTCCCATGATTGAATATACTGTGAGTAGCCAATCAGATGAAAGGGAGTCTCCTTGGGGGTGTGGCCCGCATCTGTATATAAGCAGACGTTCTGGCTTTTTGCTCTCTCTGGATACTGCAGCTGCTTCCTGTCGTCTCATCTCCTGTTCTTGGGACTTGAGCTGTCAGCTTATCTGCCGCATTTGGGATTCGTCGATCTGCACAGCCTGTGAGTGGGAGCCCTGCTCTCCGACCTTCTGATCTTGGGCTTGCCAGCTTCTGCAGCTGTGTGACTTGGGAGGGGCCTCTACCCTGATCCATGGACTTGGGACGTTCTAGCCTCTACAATTGTGTGAGCTGTTTCCTTGATATAATCTCTCTATATATATATTTGTACACTTTACTGGTTTTGCTTCTCTAGAGAACCCAGCCTAAGACTGTGCTTTACTTATATGGGACCTCTTCCCTTTTCATATAAAGTTAATTATTAGTTTTTCCATCTCTTTACAGAACATTGTTGGTATTTGGATCAGGATTGCATTGTATTTGTAAGTTACTTTTGAGTAGAATTGTCATTTCACAATGTTGAGTCTACCTGTCCATGAGCATGTTATGTTTTTCCATTTATGTAGATCCCTTTGAGTTTCTTGCAGCAGTGTTTTGTAGTTTTCATTGTATAGGTCTTTTACATCCCTGGTTAGATTTATTCCTATGTATTTTTTTTTTAGGGGCTATTATAAATGGTATTGTTTTCCTGATTTCTTTTTTGTCATTCTCTTTATTAGTGTATAGAAATCCAACTGATTTTCATATGTTTCTCATGTATCCTGCTGCTCTGCTGAATCTTTCTGTTAGTTCCAGTAGTTTTCTCATGGATTCTTTTGGGTTTTCTATGTTTAGTATTGTATCGTCCACAAACAGGGATAGTTTTACTTCTTCATTACCAATTTGGATGCCCTTTTTTTCTTTTTCTAGCCTTATTGCTCTAGCTAGGCCTTCCAGCATAATGTTAAATAGGAGTGGTGATTAAGAGCATCCTTGTCTTGTTCCTGTTCTCAAGGTGAATACTTTCAGCCTCTCTCCATTAAGAATGATGTTGGCTGTTGGTTTTGTATTGATGCCCTTTATTACGTTGAGGAATTTCTCTTCTATACCTATCTCATTGAGAGTTTTTGTCAGGAATGAGTGTTGGACTTGGTTGAATGCCTTTTCTGTGTTGATTGAGATGATCATTGATTCTTTTCTTTCCTTTTATTTATGTGGCGGATTACGTTGATTGATTTTCTAATGTTGAACCATCCTTGCATACCTGATATGAATCCTACATGGTCGTGGTATATTATTTTTTTGATATGTTGCTGAATTCTGTTGGCTAGAATTTTGCTGAGAATTTTTCATCTATATTCATGAGAGATATTGGTCTTTAATTTTCTTTTTTTCTGGTGTGTTTGCCTGGTTTTGGTATCAAGGTTATGCTGGCTTCATAGAATGAATTCAGAAGTATCCCTTCCTTTTCTACGTTCTGAAATAGTTTGACTAGTCCTGGTGTAAGCTTTTCTCTGAATGTTTGGTAGAATTCTCCAGTGAAGCCATCTGGGCCAGGGCTTTTTTTTGTTGGGAGTTTTTTTTTAATTACATTTTCAATCTTTTCTCTTGTTATGGATCTATTTGGATTTTCAACATCATTTTGTGTTAGTTTTGGTAGGTAGTGTGTTTCTAGAAATTTGTCCATTTTCTCTAGGTTTTCAAATTTGTTGGAGTATAGTTTTTCATAATACTCTGTTATGATCCTGTTTATTTCATTTGAGTCTGTTGTAATGTCCCCCATTTCATTTTTTATTTGGGTTATTTGTGTCCTCTCCTGTTTTTCTTTTGTCAGTTTAGCCAGTTGTTTGTTGATTTTGCTTATCCTTTCAAAGAACCAACTTTTGGTTTTGTTGATTCTTTCTATTGTTTTTCTATTTCATTTATTTCTGATCTTTATTATTTCCTTTCTTCTGGTGGCTGTGGGCTTCTTTTGCTGTTTTCTTTCTATTTGTTTGAGTTGTGTAGCTAATGTTTTGATTTTATCCCTTTCTTCTTTTTTGATGTTTGCATCTATTACTATAAATTGTCCTCTGAGGTCTGCCTTTGCTGTGTCCCAAACATTTTGGTAAGATGTGTTTTCATTCTAGGAATTTTTTGATTCCATCTTTGATTTCTTCTATTACCCAGTGGTGTTCAAGCAGGGTGTTATTCAGTTTCCATGTAATTGTTAATTTCTACTTTGATGTCATTTTAATCACAGAAGATACTTTGTATTATCACAGTGTTTTGGATTTTGTTGAGGGTTGCTTTGTGGCCTAAGATGTGATCTCTTCTGGAGAACATTCCATGTGCATTGGAAAAGAATGCGTACTTTGCAGCTGTTAGATGGAGTGTTCTGTATATGTCTATAAATTCAAGTTGGCTGATTGTAGCCTTAAATCTTCTGTATCTTTGTTAATTTTTTTTTTTTAGATGTTCTGTCCTTTACCAAGAGTGGTGTGTTGAAGTCTCCTACTATTATTGTGAAACTGTCAATTTCTCTTTTCAGTGCTGTTAGAGTTTGTTTTATGTATTTTGGAACCCTGTCATTGGGTGCATAGATATTTATTATGGTTATGTCTTCATGATGGATTGTCCTTTTAATCATTATATAATGCTGTTCTTTGTCTTTTATGGTAGATTTTGTTTTAAAGTCTATTTTATCTGCGATTAATATTGCCACTCCTGTTCTTTTTTGGTAGCTGTTTGCTTGATGTTATTTTCTGTCTTTTGATTTTTAATAAATTTACATCTTTGTTTCTAAGGTTTGTCTCTTGTAGACAGCATATTGTTGGATCCTATTTTTTTTAATCCATTCTGCCACTCTCTGTCTCTTTATGGGTGCATTTAGGCCATTTACATTCAATGTAATTATTGATAGGTGTGAGTTTATTGCTGTCATTTTGTAGTACTTTTTTTTGTGGTGCTGACGTTTTCTTTGTTCCTCTTACTCTCCTGTGCTGAATTCCTTTCGTCTGTTGTTTTTTTTTTTCATTTCTTTTGTTTTTACTGAGACTTTATGTTTTTCTTCTTTATTTTGATGAGTAGATTTCTTAACTTTTTTTGTGGTTACCTTGAAATTTACCTTTATCTTTGTAGGTTTAAACCAGTCTTTTATTATTTGGTGACGCCTTGCCTTCCTCTCCATTAGAAAGTTCTATACCTACACTGTTTATTCTCTCTTTTATTGTTATGATGTTGTTGTCATTCACAGATTAACCTCTCTGGTTCCCTGTTGTAGTTCTTTTGGTTTTGGATAGTGCTTGAGAGTTCATTTCCTAGGTTGGTATCTGGCTGGTGTGATCTTGCATCCTAGATTCAGGCTGTCTTCTGATGTTGTTTGTTCTCAAACTGAAGGGACTACTTTTAATAATTCCTGTAAGTTTGGTTTGGATTTTACATATTTCTTTAATATCTGTTTATTTGGAAATGTCCTAATTTCTTCATCATATTTGAATTAGAATTTTGAAGGTATAATATTTTTGGTTGGCAATTTTTTTCTTTCAAGGTTTTATATATGTCATCCCATTGCCTTGTTGCCTGTGTGGTTTCTGCCAAGTAATCAGAGCTTAGTCTTATTGTTTCCCTTCTTTTTGTGACTTTTGTTTTTCTTGAGCTGCTCTCAGAATTCTTTCTTCATCTTTGTTTTAGTGAGTGTGATTATGATATGCCTTGGTGATTTTCTTTTGGGGTCTATCCTTTATAGGGTTCATTGAGCTTCTTGAATGGTCAGCTTTTCATCTTTTGTGATATTAGGGAAGTTTTCTGTCAGCAGTTCTTCAATGATTCTTTCTGTGTTTTCCGTTTTCTCCCCCTGTTCTGGAACTCCGATCACTCACAGATTTTTGCTTTTGATTGTATCCCACCTCATTTTCAGGCTTTCTTCATTTTTCTTTGTTCTTTTTTTCTGATTTTTCCTCAAACAAAATGGTATCCAAGTATTAGTCTTCAGTTTTGCTGATCCTGTCTTCCATTGTCTCAAACCTGCTCCTCAGAACTTCTATGACAGTATTTCTGAAATCTTGTTTATCTTTTGGATTTCTAATTGCTCTCTTTGTATGATTTCTAGTTGTGAATTTATTTTGACCTTTTGTTCCTGTGTTATTTTCCTGAATTCTTCCATTGTTTTGTCTGTATTTTCCATGAATTTGTCTGCCTTTTCCATGAATTTGTCTATTTTCCTCATTTTTACCTGCTTTTTGCTTCAACTCTTGGATAGCACTGAGTATTAGAGATTTGAATTCCGTATCAGGTAGTTCTAGTGCCTTTCTGGTGTTTTATTTTGGATGCCTACTGGAACCATCCTGTCCTGTTTTTAATGTTTTGATATTGTCTGCTGTCTTTGGGACATTCAGAAATTATTTTCTTTGTTCATTGATTGTAGATGTGTTTGTTTTGTCCTGATTTTTTGTTTTATTTGGTTATGTCTGAGCATGCAGACTGTTCTTTCTTTGTTGTTTGCTCATCTGAGGGCACGATAGTTTTCACTTCCTTGTCCAAAGGGCAGGGTTAGTCGCTCAGCTGTGGTGCAGCAGGGCAGGTACAGCATGTGCTCTGTCTCCTGCTGGGAGCTCTGTGAAGCTGTTTTACCGTACTCCCTGTCCGCCGATCTCCAACAGGAGTCCAAGATGGCACATCCATGCTGCGTTACCTAATAAGGGACCTCTACTCCATATCTCTCCTTGCTCTCTGTTCTCTGTCAGTTTTTTATTCTGTTCAGTCCTTGATTGAGTTCTTTATCTCTTTATTTGACACTTAGGGTTCCAGGATTGACATTTCTCTCTGTTTTACTTAGTTTTTCGGGTCTTTGCTGTGGAGGGACAGCATGGTGCTTCTGTCTATAGTGCCATGTTGGCTACACTTCCTCAATTTCTTTTCTGTTTACCTTCTTGGGGATGGTTTACACTTCTAGGGAAATCTGTTAGGAGAAGAGATCCCCTTCCCTGCCCCCACAGAAGGAAATGGCCCATTTCAAATTTCTTATTGCCTTTTTTAGACTGGGTTATGTATGGTGTGAAGAATGTGGTCATCATTAAATAATTATCCATACATTTTTAGGATCTACCTCCTAAGGTTTTCTCAGACACTCCTTTATAGAAACATTGTTCAAGGTAAAAGGATCCTGTAGGTTGCCATATTTGTGCAGCTGACTTCATTTTACATTCAATAAACTTTGTTACTATGTCCTTGAGTTAAAAATTACCCTTAATATAAATAGACCATTGTTTATAGTCACAGTGTTCATGGGTATAACCACTTCAAGATCAAACACCATGCATTTTATATCTTTGTTTAATTGTCTATTGTATCTAACATTGTCTCTGGAACATAGTAGGCCTTTTGCAATCCCTGGATTCTAAAGAAAAATTTGGTTATCTTTCTGTAAGTTTGTGCTGTGGATTATTTTCTGGCCAGAACACAGAACAAAGCATTCCAGAGAAAATTTAGGTTTATTTATCGAAGTACTTTATCAAATGCTCTGATTTTTCTATCCAGTCAGTCTGTATCAGGATTAGAAAGCAGTTGTAAGAAGACTATTTTCTTTCTAACTTTAGTGAAGTTTTGTTTTTATTGGGAGATGGGTTGGGAAGTCACCTTGGGTATACCTCCCAGGGGATGTCCATTGTCCTCTCTAATCTTCCTGGGATTTTTTATTTTATTTTTTTTATTTTTCTTGGAGCTACTGTTCCGGCTGCTAGCAGCCTCTTCAGGTCCACTGCCGACTGGCTTCTCCTTGGAAGAAAATTTCTTCATTTTCTTTGGGGCACTCTTGCTGTTACCTGCCTCTTCAGGATCACTAGCTGGTTCCTGTTTGGGGAAAGATTTGTTCCTCTTGGGGAAACTTGTGCTGACAGCCATCTCTTTGAGACCACTGCTAACCAACTCCTCCTTGGAAAAGGATTTCTTTTATCTTGGGTTTGGGGAGAACAGAGCTAGACGGGTCTTGTATTCCATTTTAATGTGGAGCCTCCCGGGCCTTTGCTTTTTCTTCTTTTTGGGTCTTTCACTCATCTCCTCATGCTCTTCAGGAGTACTACTGCTGTTTTCCAAATAAGATCATTTTCTGCATCTGCTTTCTCTTCAGTATGTTTATTCAGAATCAACTTGACAGTAACTAACAACAAAATAATATAAATTTCACCTTAATTAGAAGTTTATTTTCCCATTAAAAATACTGATTACTTTCCTTTTTCAGAGATTGATAATATGTAAAATATCTAAGTGTTTTTATACGACTTGAAATATCAAAGATTTATGTCTTAGAAATAACATTTAAAAGTGAAATTTCAATATTAAAGTATTTTTACCAATTTGTATGATTTGCTAGTTTAGTAAACAGTTTTACTAGATTGGTAAAAAGAGATTTGGCTCCAAAATTACATTTAGGTAACCAGTGCTCTGAAAACAACATAAATGTCTAATAGTAGAGAATGGATAACATTGGGATATATTTGGTTAATGGAATACTCTACAGCACTAAAAGAAAATGAACCAGACCTTTAGGCATCACTATGGATAGACCTCAAAACCAAAAGTGTAGAGTGAAAAACACAGATTTCAGAATATTTATGCAGTCTATGATAATGTTATGTAAATGTGAAAAAGCACTTAAAATAATAACATATACTAAGCAATGTTTATAAATATATGTGTGTTATGTGTTTATATGTCTATATGAATAAAAGTAGACTAGCTACCTATCAAATTTATGATAATGGTTGCCTCTAGGAAGAGAGGAACAAGGGTAGGGAGGGGAGTATAAAACTATATGTAAAAAAAAAAACAAAAATCCCTGGGCAGATATGGCTATTTTTGTTAATGGGGCTCATTTGTTATATTAACCTTTGTACGTCTCTCTGCTAAAATTTTTGTAATAAAAAATTCTGTGTAATTTTCATAATGAAATAAGCTTCAACTGGGAATCATACGTTTATCAAGACTCTGGGAATAGGACTGAAGCTATTGTCTAATACATTTTCATGATGTATTCCATGAAAAATGAAAGTTGACAGAATGAATCTTGGACATGAGGAAAACTCTTAAGTTGGCCTGACCCCTGGAAAGCTGTAATAGTTTACAGGTTAAGAACAAAGAGTCAGGCATCAGACTGCCTAGGTCCAAACCTGGCTTCACAGCTACTAGCTTTGAGACCTTGAGCAAGTCATTTAACTTCTCTAAGCCTCACTTCCCTTTTCTGTAAATAAGAACAGTGCCCATCTTAGCATTGTTGTGAGAATTATAGGGGTTCAATCATGGGACTCCTGGAACATAGTAGGCATGCAACAAAGATTAGCTATTATTATTTTCATTATCACCCCTACTACCACCATACTGACTACTTCCAGTGTACCATTTCCATTCTCACCTCAGCATCTTTGCCAATGCTGTGTCCTCTGCCTGTAATATTCTTCCTCTCTACCCTTGCTTCATCTGGCTAACTCCTCATCCTTCAGAGAAGCTTCCCATTCCTTACAGATTAGGTCAGGTCCAAGTCATAGCACAATTTCAGTTCAATAATTACTTGTAAACTACTTGCTGGTATCTGCCTCTCCTGCAGGGTTGTAAACTGTTTTTATTCTTTACAGCTGTATCTCCTGTACCTAAAACAGTGTCTGGTAAGAATGGGCATTGAGTAATTATTTACTGAGTAAATCCACAAAGTTACTCTAGAACATGAAAACTTTCAGAGGCCAATTTTATTAGGAATTGAATTTGACTCAATGCACTTTACCATAAGGATTAACCTACTACTATTAGGAAGTAAGAGCCCTGGTGCCACAGTGGTTAAGAGCACGGCTGCTAACCAAAAGGTTGGCAGTTAGAATCCACCAGATACTCCTTGGAGACCCTCTGGGGCAGTTCTACTCTGTCTTACAGGATCACTGTGAGTTGGAATCGACTTGATGGCATTGTGTTTTTTTTGTTGTTTTTTTTTTTTTTTTGGTTTATTAGGAAGTAAGAGGCCCCTGGGTGACTGTTAACCTAAAGGTTGGTGGTTTGAATCCACCCAGTGGTGCCATGGAAGAAAGGTCTGGTGATCTGCTTCCATAAAGATCACAGCCAAGAAAATCCTACGGAGCAGTTCTACTCTGTAACACATGGGATCACTGTAAGTCGAATTGACTCTGCAACAACAGTGTTATTAGGAAATAAATCTATTATTATATGATTTCATAAAAAATATATGTCATACGTACTGGTTCATTTGTAGTAATAAATTAGAAGGTACCCAAAATATTCTCATATTTGTAACTTGGCTTTAGGGGATCTACATTGTAATGGTTCCTCTGATGGACACTGATATGTGTATCGCTGGATATGTTCATTTGCAATAAAATCAGGACAATTTTCAACACTATAATCTTTAATATGCTTACCTGATTGTTTACCCTTGGGCGAACTCATTTCTTTCTTTTAAAAAGAGCAGAAGAGGTAAAGAAAAAACTAGCAAATACAAGATGATACTTCCCAAGGGCCAGAATAATATAGGTTCATTCAGAGTAAACTGATGTAATAAGTAGTTTGAAAAAAGGGCTTTTGTAACTCAGATGGAATGTAACTTGTAACTTTTAAGTAAACTAACACAGTAAACCATTTGGAAGGGGAATTTTCAGAGTCAGAGGAAAGGCAGGAAACGGGTTCCCTCCTAGTTGTGAGTTTATTTACTCTAGGAGAGAAAACTTAAGAAGGCTTTAAATTTGAGAAAGAGTTAGGTATTAGGATATCAGTACACTCCTCCAGGAAAGGCCTCATATAGAATTTTGAACTGATTGAAAGTCCCAATTTATTAGATCAGTAGAGGAGCAGAGCAAAATGTGAGTAAGCAAGAAGCGGAATTTCAAAGCATTGAAGGAATTCTTATGATCCAGATGGGTGGTCAACCTAAACCAAATCCATTGCCATTGAGTCGATTCCCAGATGGGTGGTAGGGAGGTGAAATTCCAGGGCTCGGAAAATATTGCAAGCCCTACATTGAAAACCAAAAACCAAACCCGCTGCCATTGAGTTGATTCTGACTCATAATGACCCTATAGGACAGAGTAGAAATGCCCCGTTGGTTTTCGAAGAAGCAGCTGGTGGATTCAAGCTGCCGAACTTTTGGTTAGCAGCCGAGCTCTTAACCACTGCACCACCAGGGCTCCTACATCGAAAAAGTAGACTATAAATTGTGGTCTTGGGAGACTTTTGCCCCTTTTGAGACACATAATTTTATAATAAAAGTTATTGGAGAAAATTACTGTTTAGTCACATTCTGCTTTTCCATTAACTGGAGTATTCTGAAATCATAAAAATCTGTCTTTTTTAATATTGAGTGTATATTCACTCATTCATTCATTTATTCATTCATCAGAGTACCATTTCTTTTCTGGAAGTGAAACATCTCTTCCTTAATTATGCAAAATTAGTTATTGCTCAAAAGTATGGCTTGGGAGTGCTGCAAGATATCCAAGAGTCTTCTGCAATATAGAATAAATAATGAATTGTGCTTGGTTCTGTCAATGTTTTGTGGATCATACGTCTTGATAATTGAGAATATGTGTATGCGGATCTGGTTACATGAACATTCTGATTAATAGAGTTAACAAATTTATAGGGGATGAGAATATTTAAATATCCAGAATATCCTATTTCCTCTTCCTGTTTTGTAGAATAGTAATTATAAAGTATTTATTATGTTTCGGCTACTGACAGGCACTTTACATCTGTTTTCTCAGTCTCACCACGACTTTGCAAGGAAGGCTGACATTATATTTATAGACAGTCATTTAATGTTGGTTTTATTGGTCACAAAGGGAATTAGATAACAATGCGGGTAGTTCAGTGATAACATATCACTTGCAAACAAAAGTTGAGTCTTCCTGGCATGGGGCCAATAGCATTTTTGTATTTCTAAGTGTTCTAGACAGCCATATTTCAATTTCTTTTTGAGTGTTTATGTATTGTAGCCAACTTGCTTTCTTAAACAGTGGACAGTTATCTTTGGGAGAGTTTGTGTGGTGTGTGTGTGTGTGTGTGTGTGTGTGTGTGTGTGTGTGTGGTGTGACAATTAGACAGTGTTGTAGGGTAAAAACATCACAAAGTTTAGTAAAGTAAAAAGAAAGTTTTATTCAGCATATATTCTAAAAGGCAAGGGTGGGAAGCGGACAAGCATGCTGCCAGAGCCATGTCTGCCTGAATCCAAGGAATATTACAGAATAGACAAAAGTAGGAAAACAGATAAGCATGCTGCCACAGCCATGTCTGTCCGAGCCCAAGGAAATATTACAGAATAGGCAAGAATGGAAAAACGGACAAGCATGCTGCTGGAGCCATGTCTGCCTGAGTCTGAGGAACATTACAGAATCATCAGTATATATTAACATTACAAATGGGCAAAACCATTGAAAGCTTTATCTTTTCACAGATTGTCTAGAAACTGCTAAATCTCCATAGTCCTACATTTTGAATCGTCTTTCTTAACAGTCATTGGTACAGGTTTCAGTAACGACAGTCAGGAGGGTCCTCATTGGTCCAACAAATCTTACTACTCACTAAGTGCTAGTAAAAGAAAGATAAGGGTGGAAAGTATGTGGTTCATTTGTGCTGTTTTGTGATTCATTTATGTGAAGGTTCCTTAAAAGATGTTTTCCAAGATTGTCCTAGCTGTTATTTTAATACCTCAGGGCCCAGCTAATGTGTCCTCGTGAGTCCTTGTGAGTCCAGCTCCGGCTGGGTCACATTTTAGGATGGGGAGTAATGGCTCCATATTATCTCCTAAATCAATAGAGAGATAGGTAGATTGAGGGGTTATTTGAACATATTTGCAGAAAATTATTAGTAGGAAATTTATGCCTAGTATTGTGAAGTCACATTTGACAGAGAAGAGATGCAAAGGATCTTAAACTGGGCAGGTGCCCCTGGGTGTCTTCATCTGAGAACCTGGGAGATGGAAGGAGTGTTGTCACATGGGTTAAAGGGGTCATGGGAATAGTGTTTCCGGTGGGAACTTAATCTTCACAAATAAATGCCAAAGACTCTCAGAGCTTTTATTCTTCCAGTTCAAGTTGTGGGAGTCATCCCTTAGTGTATTTTCTATCAAGTATTATCACATTTAATACTGATTTGTTCCTTGTTGTACTAGGCTTTGGGTTAGGTTGTGTTTGGAAAATATCTTAGGATGATTCTTTTTTAAAAAGTGGGGTGGGAGACTGGGGTTTATGATGAGCTGGTATATGTGAATGTTTCCAGCACGCGTCAGCATATGGCATGTGTCGTATCAGTGCTGGTGCCCTTAGGCATTGGAAACCCCCCCCCCAAAAAAAAACAAAAAACCTCAAACTTGTTGCCATTGAGTTGATTCCAACTCATAGAGAACTTATAGGACAGAGTAGAATAGAACTGCCCCCAAAGAGTTTACAAGGAGTGGCTGGTGGGTTCCAACTGCCGACCTTTTGGTTAGCAGCTGAGCTCTTAACCACTGTACCACCAGGGCTCCATTGGAAAGCTAAGGTCCTTTCTAACTTTAAGATTTCATGGTTCTTTGATAAGGAACATAGATTAAAAACAAACAATGGAATCAAATAAAAAACAACTATACTGAACCTACATAATTCTAATACATAGTATTTTTATTTTATGTATTTCCTTATAAGTCTTTCTTCACAAATATATGATGTGAAAACATCTGGTTGAAATCACAATGAGAAATTATCATATGAATTTATAAAAATTTTTATCAGTCTCTTAAGAATCCTACCCAAAGTAACTGTTATCAAATGCCTTGTTCTATAAATTATAATTAACAATGTTTTGGGGGTATACATAATAGAAATATGTGTACATATACATATATATATGCATATGTATGTACACACGTAATCATCAGAAGACCAAGACTGCTTTGTTGTAACTCTCTGTGTTTTGACACAGCCTTTCAATATGTGTGTTACTCATTAGTATTCCTTCCTCTTACCACTCCACTGCCCTCAAATTGATTCTGACTCATAGCACCCCTACAGGGCAGAGTAGAACTTCCCCCATAGAGTTTCCAAGGCTGTAAAGCTTTACAGAAGTGTACTGCCACTAGTGGGTTCAAACTGCTGACCTTTTTGGTTAGCAGCTGAGTACTTTAACCACTGTGCCATCAGGGCTCTACAGTTGGATTTTGGTAGCAGAAGACTTCTCAGGAAACTCCCCAACAGTAATAGGAGTTACAATACTTCTTTGGAAATTTGAATGATGGATTTGCAAAACCCTGGTAAACACCATTTAACCTGTTTATGAATCATCTGCTCCTTTATCAGAGCTAAAGAGAACTTTTGAGATCATATGGTTAGATGACTCTGAGCAGCAACTGCACTTTGGGAAACACTGATTTAAATAACATTCTAACGCTCTTATTTATTCTACAGCCTTGCCACCGAAAGTGTGGTTCACTGTCAGGTGATTCCAATGGACATTAAAGTTTGTTAAGCATTGTGCTATGAAACCCTGCCACGTGGTCTCTAGAACCACGCTTGAATATCTGTAATAACAGTGACTCATTATCTTAGTTATCTAGTGCTGCTGTAACAGAAATACCACAAGTGGATGGCTTTAACAAAGGGAAATTTATTCTCTCACAGTCTAGGAGGCTAGAAGTCCAAATTCAGGGTGCCAGCTCCATGGAAAGGCTTTCTGTCTCTGTCTGCTTTGGGGGAAGGTCTTTGTCATCAATCTTCCCTGGATGAGGGGCTTCTCAGTGCAGGGACCCTGGGTCCAAAGGACACACTCCCCTCCTGGTTCTTCATTCTTGGTGGCATGAGGTCCTCCTGTCTCTCTGCTCGCTTCTCTCTTTTATATCTCAAAAGAGATTGACTCAAAATACAACCTAATCTTGTAGATTGAGTCCTGCCTCATTAACATAACTGTCTGTAATCCTGCCTCATTAACGTCATAGAGGTAGGATTTATAACACAAAGGAAAATCACATCAGATGACAAAATGGTGGACAATCAAACACAATACTGAGAATCTTGGCCTAGCCAAGTTGACACATTTTGGGGGGACACAGTAAAATCCATAACACTCAGTATCCAACAATCACCCTATATCACCTTTGTTGTTGTTAGGTGCTGTTGAGTTGGCCCCAACACGTGGCAACCCCTGTGCACAGCAGAATAAAACACTACTTAGTCCTGAGTCATCCCCATGATCAGTTGTGGATCTGACTGTTGTGATCCATAGAGTTTTCATTGGCTGATTTTTGGAAGTAGATCACAAGTCCATTTTTCCCAATTCATTTTAGTCTGGAAGCTCCACTGAAACCTGTTCAGCATCACAGCAACATGTAAGCCTCCACTGATGGAGGCATGGTGGCTATGCTTGAGGTGCATTTGCCAGGAACAGAGCCTGGGTCTCCCAGGTGAAAGGCAAGAATTCTGTCTCCAAACCACCACTGCCCCCATATTATCTTTAACCCACTGCCATCGAGTCAATTCCGACTCATAGTAACCCCATAGGACAGAGTAGAACTGCCCGATATGGTTTCCAAGGAGTGGCTGGTGGATTCCACCTGTGGACCTTTTGGTTAGCAGCCAAGCTTTAAACTACTCTGCCGCCAGGGTTCTGTCTTATCTTTAGGGAGTCTAAATATTAGGAAGTTCTTCATAGTACTGAGCTCACACCTAACTCCTTGAATTTTGTATTCAATTGCCTTGGCTTAATCCCCTGGTAGCCTTCAGAACCAGGCTAGTTTATCTTTTTCATGAAGGCCCTTGAAACTCCAGAATGGGATGTCTTTGTTTCCTCACCTGATTTAAGCTTCTTCAGGTTTAACATAATCCCCATCCCCCAGGCTGTTCCTGGAATGACATTGTTGGGGGTTTCTTTACCATACTATTCAGACTAGAATATCTTAAAGGACCCTTCCAATTTAAACATTGTGATTGATCTTTTACTCCAGCTGGCAATACGTAGTAGTGAGTAGAAGATAGCAATCGAGGATCTGTACTTTCCATACACTTAGGGAGAATGATTCCTAGGAACAAATTTATCATTATCCGTAATTTCTTTAGGTTCAAAATTCTATCTCGTGGTGGAGACCTCTCCTCTGTTATAATAGAGCCTCTAATGAGCATCTCTTTGCCTTTCTTCTAGTTTCTGAATGGGTCAACTACTTAGCATTTTGAAAATGAAATGTACATAGATAGAAATGAAAATAAGTTTTGTTTCTCTCCAAAACAAGAAAAACATTGTTAAGATCCATGTACTTTTAGAAAAAAATTGCCTGGAATCCACAGCTCAGCACATCAATTGGTTTCATTTTTCTCTGCTGCCTTTCGCTAATGCATTACACACACATACATCCAACCCAGAAATAATCTTAGTATACTAAACTTTTAAACACTTTCCTTCTTTACTTGGTAGAACCTAAATATTTTTTCATGTTACTCCTTGATTTTCATAAGCATCCAGTGTGATTATTTACCTGTTGAAGGACATTGGCGTTCATAAGTGGCTTCTGAAATAGGAATATTCACCATTTTTTAATAGTTTTGTTTTTGATATTTGTTACCTAAGAAAACAAAGATCGTGGAGGTTTTGTTTACATTTGTGTCAGAGTTTGTCTGGTATAAAACAGCTGTAGCAGGATCAGTTTGAGTTATCTTTCAATATTCTTTTCAGGAAGTGGCCCACGACACATTCTTAGATTAGTTGCTCTTCTAGCTAATTTCCTCTGCGTCACCTTTCCTTCCCATTTTCTTCTAGATATATTTATTCTTCTCTACCTCCTCATTCTCCTGTTCCTCTCTTCCTTTCCTCTTCTGAGAGTTTTCGGAGCAATAGCTCCTTTCCTCACCTCTGCACTTAACAATAAAGCTGTGTGTGTGTGTGTGTGTGTGTGTGTGTGTGTGTGTGTGTGTGTGCGTGTGCGCGCAGAGAGAGAAGCTGAAAAACAAGACAGATGGTTCCTTCATTACCAGATTGCTTTGGGTTGAGCTGGGTATGTTATTTTTTTTCAAGGAGACTAAACTGGATCCTTTGGATAACCAATCATGAACTACAGAAATGTAATATGTGCTGCTGGTTTTACTGTTGGATTTTTTTGTTTTGTTTTTGTAATTTTGTGATTTCATCATCCAGTGGAGGATTTTATCAGAATCAGAACTAAGTTTACTAAAGTAGTGTGTTCATTAAAAATTTTTATTATTGGCTTTAAACTTTTCTTGGTTAGCTGAGCCGTTCTTACGTGTGGTATCTTTGGGTTTTATTTCAGTACTTGCAAGCAAAGAAGCCCCACAGCCCTCCATCTTGGATTAGCTCTAGTAGAGAGGCCTCAACAATTAAGCAGACAGCCTCCTGAGCCTCCAGCCTCCTGATCCTAATTTACTACATCCTTTCCCTTCAGGAACAGAGGGCCATTGGGAAACAGATCCCTAAAAGTGCAGGTAAGCCAAGCCAACACCGTATCATCTCCAACTCCTTAGATGTATGTCTGAACACTTGAAATGTTCTTGTACAATGTTTCTATCTCTAGCTGGTAGCCTTAAAATGCTCTCTTCTTCTATGTATAGAACTGTCTGTTAATTTCTTCCTTACTAGTTTTACAGGTGGCCGGAGGCCTATGAGACTAGTAATGTAACTAAGGACTTGCCATATCCCAAAGTCAAGCTAAGGAAGTTTTTATTCTCATTTTGGACAGTCCTTCTTTGGAATGGTTCTAAGCCAACATGGAAGTAAACGGTGAAAAACTCTGAAGTTAACGCCAGAATGTTGCATGCATCAGACATATTATAGAGGCTCTCCTGTTCAGCTGTGTAACCCTCAGCAAGAGGCTTGCCTCCCTAGGGCTTGCTTCCTCAAAAAAATTAATTCTAGTTCTCTCTCTGTCTTAAAAAGTGACAATTATAATAATATTAAATTACCTTAATATAATGTTTAATCTCTTACTATTCCTGGACCCAATGTACAAATTTTCGACACCAACTTCTAACTTCCTTCTGAGAAAGCTCTAGAGATCAAATGTTCGCTAGGAATTAGCTCCATGTTTTACTCATGAATCCCTACAATCTTTCTGATTGGTTAAGGTCCATCAGAGAACAATTATTCTACTAGCACATTTGTTAACATTACAGTTTTGTTTGGAGATCTTTTTGTGAAAGACACTTACTGGCTCAGAACATTATGCTTTAGTGATACTGGAAAATTTGGACATTCACAATCATTTTGAGATTTAATCATTGGGAGTCTCTTGAGCTTTTGATTGTTTACACTGAGATTATTCATGGTAGTTAGAGAGCCTATCATGAGTCTCTGGGTGGTGCAAAGGGTTGATGCTCTTGATTGCTAACCAAAAGGTTGGAGGTTCAAGTCTACCCTGAGGTGCCTCAGAAGAAAGGCCTGGTGATCTTCTTCTGAAAAACAGCCATTGAAAACCCTATGGAGCACAGTTTTACACTGGCACACATGGGGTCACCATGAATTGGAATCAACCTGACAACTGGTTTTTTGGTCCCTGTCATAGTCCTGGGAAACCCTGGTGGCGTAGTGGTTAAGTGCTACAGCTGCTAACCAAAAGGTCAGCAGTTTGAATCCACCAGGCCCTCCTTGGAAACTCTATGGGGCAGTTCTACCCTGTCCTATAGGATCGCTATGAGTCGGAATCGACTCGACGGCAACGGGTTTGGTTTTTTTGGGTCATAGTCCTGAACCACTGGGCTTGTAGAACTCTTGAGTGCTGTGAAGCTAGCCTGAAAGTAGGACTAGATCCTTAGATTTCTTACTGCCAGTAACATTTTAATATAGTGTGATTTGGACTTAAATCATCTTGGTGATTTTTGGAGCTACCTTTCCTGGCAGTCTTTAACATTTCCTGGCATCAATAAGACAAAAAATTTGAGAGTCCTTGTAGCATAATGATGAAGAGCATGGATTCTGGTATGTGCCTGTGTTCAAGGCCCAGCTCTGTCACTTACTGCTTGGGTATCCTTGGGCAAGTTACTTAACGTCTCTGTGCTTTAATGTCTTCACCTGTGTAGTAGGATAACAATACTACCTGTCTTGTTGTTGTTATTAGGTGCTGTCGAGTGGGTTCTGACTCATAGCAACCCTATCTTATAGGGCGGTTATGTATAATTAAGATAATGATACATCTAAAGCATTTAGAACAGTTCTGCTACATAAGTCTCCAGTAAATATTAACTATCTTTTTTTCCATCGCACCGTTTTTATTCTTCTGCAACCATTCTCTAGTTTAGGGCTGACAAATATCCAAGTCTCCATCCTTACCTTGTTGGACATTGATGATCCACCATAGTATTCTTTGTTTCTGAGCTTAGGACACAATATCTGAATCCTTCTCAACATCATAATGGATCCAAATTAGAGTGTAAGATGAAACCTGTTTACCAACTCAGATTATTCCTGATTTTATTTCTTGCCCCAAGACATAAATTTGATATGCTGATTACAAATCTTGGGGATTTTGTTGTTGTTGTATGTTTGTTTTTACTAAATCACAGGGCAGTTTTATTATGAAAAGCATAAAAAAGTTTTGGTTTCTGTAGCCAGAAATAGTGTCTGTTGCCAAATTCTACGATGAATTTGGCTTACTACTGTTTTGAATTCCTTTACTTTTATATTCAGAAGGAGATGAGGAAGGCTTCCTGTCACTCATAACTGAGAAATGTTAAAGTGAACATGCAGGAGTAACAGCTCACACAGATTGTTATGAGTTCGTAGGATCTCTGCTGGGATGCTATGAAGTTAGTTCATTAGCGAGGGCTCGGTGTGTGGGCAGCTAATACTTTGCTAGCTTTAAAAGAAAAATTACCATATGCCAGACACTTTTCTAAGTGCTTTGTATTTACTCCTTACAATAGTGCTATTAAGTACGTATCATTATTCCCCATTTTACAGATGAGGAAATTGATGTATAAAGAGGTTAAGCAACTGCCCAAGTTTATATAACTAGTAAGAGGTAGAGTTGAGATTCAAACCCAGGGGGTCTGATTGTCAAGCAGGCAATCTTAACCCCTAATTATGCCGTCCTGTCACGCATAAAGAATAAACTGCATAAAGAAGATGAGAAGTAAGATAGAAAGGACCACATTATAAAAATTATCAAATGCCAAGCTAAGCAATTTCATTTTTATTTGTCAGACAACATGAAGTTTTCTTGTGGGGTGAGTGACAAGATGAAAGCTGGGCTTTGAAAAGCTTATGTCAGGTGCAGTAAGTGGCCAGTTTAAAGGGAAGGAAGATTAGAGATCATTGCTGATAGCTGAGGTGAGAAGTAATGAGAACGTGGGTTTAGGAAACAGGATTAAGATAAGAGCATGAGGACACCTGCATTTAGGTGGCTGGAGGAGGAAAACAGCTAGAAGCACACGCAGAGAAGGTAGAGGAACTAAGGAAACCTAGAATCGTGCAGTGCACACGGCAAGGATAGGTTCAGGAACAGAAAACCACAGACGTTAGAGAGGATTGGAACGAAACAAAGATGAGTGGGTTTAGAGATACTAACTCATTCATTCCTTTACTGACTTTTTATCATCAAATAAGTGATATTATTGTGTACTGTGATGAGACAGGAATGGTACTGGAGGGAGATCCACATAAAAACATTTTCCTGTGCTACTGACTTGGCTACTTGTTAGCTAGGTGGCCTTTGACAAGTTTTTTTTTTTTTTTTTTTTAGGTTTTCTAAACCCTGGCTACTTCTTCCATTATTTGATGACTTAAGCACTTACCCTAAATGTTCTGAACTGTTGTGATCTTTCCAACTCTAAGATTTGTAATTCTTGGGTCCAAGGAAGGTGTGAAAAGCAATAATTAGCATAACCATTGTAAGGTATGGCTGGTGATTCAGCTGGCACTTTCAGGGGAACAGGGAGGTGGTACAGAATGAAGTGTGTGTCCTATAGAAGTAATCTAAAGAGAAGAATTCTACATATTTCCTCTCAAGAATATCTGTAGTATCATAGTGATACTAGTGGTAGATGGAAGGATACGACTGAGAACAGTACAGGAGGGAAAGTGTCCAGGGAATTTACATAGAAAACACAAACATTCCCTAGAATGGTAAGGGAGATTTTTCTCATAGCTACTTATTTTCAAAGAAAGTTTTTTTTTTTTTCCTGAGCAAATTCAATTGATGGAAAATTTAAAAGATCGAGAACAGAAGACTTTTAAAAGAGACACCAAGGAACTTAGAATGAGCTTCACATTCCCCTCAAACACCATATTTTCTGGGAAACCCTGATCCTCTCAGTGGGATATAATCCCTTCTAGAGAAATAAAAAGTCATTTCTCTGCTTTATATATTCATTCCAGTGAGCATTCCCAATTTTTAGGGGAGGATTTGCCGTCTGCTTTGACAGTTAGGACCTAGCTTTAATTAAATGAAAAGATCTGTCCACATATGCTAGGGAAGAAGTCTGGAAGCCTCTGAGCCTCTCCTGCAGTGCTTCTCAAACACTCACATTACCAGGGATCTTGTTAAAATGTAGGCTCTGACTCTGTACAGTGATGGGTAGGGACTGAGATTTTGCATTTCTAACAAGTTCCCAGTCCCTGGTTGGCACAAATGGTAACTGCTATTGACTACTAGCCAAAAGGTTGATGGTTCAAACCCATCCAGAGGCTCCTCAGAAGTAAGTCCTGACAATCTGCTTTTGAAAGGTCACAGCCTTGGAAATGCTTTGGAGGATTTCTGCTCTGCACACGTAGGGTCGCCTGAGTCAGAGTTGACTCGACGGCGACTAACAGCTGCAACTTCAAGTTCACAAGTGTTTCAATACTACTGGTCCATGGCCCACACTTTGAAGAATAAAGCAGTTGCTGTCGAGTCAATTCCGACTCATAGTGACCCTGTAGGACAGAGTAGTACTGCCCCATACAGTTTCCAAGGCTGTAAATCTTTATGGAAGCAGACAGCCACATCTTTCTCCCGCGAGAGGCTGGTGGATTCGAACCGCTGATCTTTTGGTTAGCAGCCAAGTGCTTAACCACTGTGCCACCAGGGTTCCTGATATAAGCAACAATGTGGACAGATGTTTCAAAAGCATTATGCTAATGGAGAAGCCAGAAAAAAAGGTACACACTTTTTAATTCCATTTATATGAAATTTTCGAAAAAGCAAAACTATGATAATAGAAAGCAGATCAGGTTGCCAGAGGTGGGGGGTGGGGGTAATGATTGCAGATGGAAATAAAGGAACTTTTTTCAGTTGATGGTAGTATTTGGTATCATGATTTTGGTGGTGGTCACATGACTATGCACATTTTTGAAAACTCATCAGTTTATACCCTTAAAAGTGTTGAATTTTAGTGTATATAATTTTTACCCCAATAAAGCTAGTTTAAAGAATTAGCTACAATCATTAATCTGTTAACAATATCTAATACTGCTTGGAGGCTGCAGTCTTATCAGTGGGATCTTAATATAAGGAAATAGAGAAAAATTCCACTCTGGGAAAAGAAATGGGTCCCGGGAGAAAATACCAATAAACAGTAGGCATATAAAAAGTTCTTTTAAAAGGCGTCCTTGTGCATTTACAGTGGACCCTAGTCTACAGAGAGAGATCTTGAAGAGAGGAACTCCAGCTCACTTATTTTTAGCATCCAGTATAGTATGCTATTAGCTGAATGATTTTAGTGTGTCTTGCTGTGCTATTAAAAAGCAATACCCTGCTGAGAAGTCCTTTCTGTGCTTTTTACATTCTTTGCAGTGAGCACACCCAATTTTCAGGGGAGGATTTGCCATCTGCTTAGGCGGTTAGGACTTAGCTTTAATTAGGTGAAAAGATCTGTCCACGTATGCTAGGGAGGAAGTCTGGAAAAAGCATTGGCTTCTCAAGGAGGCAGTCCTTCTGAGGTTTTCCACAGATGTGTTTCTTGACAGACTGATTTAAAGAGAAGCTGTGTGTGTATGTGTGTGTGTGTGTGTGTGTCTGTCTGTCTAGGAACTAGTTACATATCTTTGTTTATCAGGAGAATTGGTGGGGGGAGAAAGAAAGATAAGTGTAAATGTCCCTCTTCTGCTTTGCGGGAAGAAAAACCTATGCATTTAGAAATCAGCCAGAATTTATACAACTGGCCCAATTTGAAACTATAAGAATAGTTATTTACTTTGCCTTTTTTGGTGGGGGGAGGCAATAATCAAATTATATTTTTCTACTGCTTTACTGAGTAATTTCAAAGGCTTTTTTCTTAATTTGTATTAAGTGGCAATAACTCAAAGCTTCATATTTAAACTTAGCCTTTTCAGGTGTAATTTTGAATGTTGTTTTATTGTGTGTGTGTTATTCTATATTTCTTTAATTATGGTCTGTTGAGAATTTTCAGGCCTTTCTAGCAGAAAACCGCATTATCCAGACAATTAATTCCTTAAGATTTACCTCTAGTTGTGAGATGAACAGCTTTTCACATTATAAAATTTCTAAATGTGAAGTGTGTTTTAATAAATGCGTATGTTTATTGTGTATCATTCCTTTGCTTTACTGTAAAAAACTGTTAAGTTCATTCATTAATAAGTTCACAATGTTATAGTTAAAGTACAGCAATTACAGTTTTCCATAATGAACAGCTTAAAAGCATGGGCTTTGAAATCAGACAGAGCTGGGTTTGTATCCTGGCCCCTGCTCTGCTTATTAAACATCTCTAACATGGGGATGATAATACCCCTGCTTTTATCATCATCGGTGAAAAGGGCTTAGTCATTTAGTAAGTGCTTAGTAAACTGCAGTAATGTTAACATTATCATCACCATCAGAGGGTGGAGGTCCTTGGTATGTAAATGAGGATACCCAGACACACTGGGATCATCCAGTTAGCAATGAGAACCATACTTAAAAGAGGGTAGTAAAATCAGTTGAGGGGACTGAGGCCTTTACATCTGTCACTGTTAGGTCCTGTATGTCTCCTGTCAAGGCTTGAGCTACATGGACATGGTCAAGTCTAGGAGTCTAAGGGACCCACAGGGCTGGACCAAAGACTCTAGACATTAGCATGTGGCTAGAGCTGGAGGGGAGTCTCTGGGAGGTGCAAACAGTTAACACGCTCAGCTATTAACCAAAAGGTTAGTGGTTCGAGTCTACCCAGAGGCACCTGGGAAGAAAGGCCTGGTAATCTATATCCAAAAAATCAGCCATTGAAAACCCTGGGGAGCACAGCTCTACTCTGACACACATGGACATAGGGTCACCATGGGTCAGAATCCACTTGATGGCAGCTGGATGGCCTGTTGTTCTTCTAGGCTTGTTCATGTGGGCATGTGATTGCAAAGAATGATCACAAGCTGAGCAGTGTATACAAAGAGGAAGCAAGCAGGATGTAAGATCTCCTAGTCAAGTTCCCGACAGCCTTGGTGTGTGTCAGTGTGAGCTGGGGATTGGTGGAGATCTGAATAGAGGGCCTTCCTCAGGGTTCAGTGGACAAGACTCTCAGCAGGGCCAGTTGGTAAGGTTTGGAGGTGAGTCAAGGTGAACAACAGCAGCCGGCTAAAGGGAAAGTTGTGCCCGAAGTCCAGCCCACGCCCAGCTGTGTGCCCACAAGATTTGCATCCATGGGTCTTTTTCTAATTTTCACAAAGATGCAAATTATTGAATATTATTATTGAGTGATCACACGCTACGTGTGAGAGGAGACCTAGTAGCAGAAGAGCAGGACATCTGTCACTGAGGGAGCAGGGAGCATAAGGGGACTTGCCACAGAGCAGAAGGGGACTTGGCTTAGAATCTGTTACTAGAAAATTGAAAGTTTGGCAGAGCTGCTGAGATGGCTGAGAAAGAGAAGAACACAGACACTGGAAAACTAGGGTATAATTCAGCAGTAAGAACACAGGTCTGGTGGATGAGATGTCCAAGGTCAGCATGGGACCAGCAGGCACCTGAGCAAGCTGTTGAGCTGCTAGCAGAGGGCTCCTCAGGCCCCCTTCCCTTGGGCCAGGATCAGTCTCAGCGCTTGGGGCAGGGCTTAATCTACACAGGAAGTGTCTGCAGCCAGTGGATCAGTCTCAGCGCTTGGGGCAGGACTCAATCTGCACAGGAAGCGTCTGCAGCCAGGACTAAGGGAAACTGGGAGCAGAGAGGTCAGGCAGGCTGGCTCTGCCCATGCTGGAGAAATAAACACTGAGAGTGTTTCTTGGTGTTGTGGAATCTTTATTTAGTAACATATCCACAGAGTTGTTGTACTTGGAGAATAGAAGATGTTTCCAGAATTATTGCTGAAAATGCTCTTTATCTAGATGGGTGTGGAAAAACAAGCTCCTTTGGGCTTCAGAAAACATTAGGGGGGTCTAAAAGTAAAAATCTTGCCATTTTTCAAGTGTCACCTCATAGGTTGGTGTTATTGTTATAAACAGTGCTGGCATGCTTGGGAGGAACAGGGGTAGGAGGAACAGAGTTTAATTCCAGCAGAGTCTGGATTGCAAAGACTGCACACTTTCTCTCCGTTTCTCCAATTCCTATAATTGATACTGCTTGAGGAACTGGTGGGGTTGACAGATGAGAGAAATGGTCTGTGATGTTTAGTCTCCTGTCAAGATACCGGGCCTTTGCCCATTTGAAAGAGCTCATATCTGGAGAAAGGCAGTACAAAGCCTCACTCTGGTCATAGATACACCTTTGAGTCCTGGTACCGCTGCTTATCTACCAGCTTGGGAAAGTCACTGCACCTCTCAGAGCCTCGGTTTCCCCATCTATACAATGTGAATTTACTATTCACCTCACATGGTGGTTCTGGGGTGACATGAGATAATGTACCAAAACTGTTTATTATTATAGGCCTTGGCAAGTGCTAAGTACCCGTATAGAGGGCAGTGGTGGTCCATTGGTAGAATTCTCGCCTTTCACATGGGAGACCTTGATTCAATTCTTGGCCAATGCACCTCATGTACAGCCACAACCTACCTGTCAGTGGAGGCTTGCATGTTGTTATGACGCTGAACAGGTTTCAGTGGACCTTCCAGACTAAGACCAACTAGCTAAGGAAGAAAGGCCTAGCGATCTGCTTCTGAACATCAGCCAATGAAAACCTTATGGATCGCAATGGTCTGATCTGCAGGCAATCATGGGGATGGCGGAGGACAGGGAAGCCCACAGAAGTTGGGCAATATTTCATTCAGTTTTGCATGGAATCACCATGAGTCAGGGGCTGACTCAACAGCAGCTTAACAACAACAGCAAATACTCATACATGTTAATGATTGTTGCTGTGTGCCTTCAAGTAGATTTGACTCATAGAGACCCTACAGGACAGAGTAGAACTGCCCCATAGGGTTTCCTAGGCTGTAAATGTTATAGAAGCAGACTGCCAGGTCTTTTCTCCCACAGAACCACTGGTGGGTTGGAATTGCTGACCTTTCGGTTAGCAGCCGAGTGCTTAACCATTGTGCCCCCAGGGCTCCTTGTTAGCAATTATAATCAACCATTATTCATTGGGCATTTACCTTGTGTTAAGCATTTAGGAGGATCCCTGGTGGCACAGTGGTTAAGCGCTCGGCTGTGAACTGGAAGGTCAGCGGTTTGAACCCACCAGTGCTCCGTGGAAGAAAGATGGGGAAGTCTGCTTATGTAAAGATTACAGCCTTGGAAACCCTATGGGGGAGTTCCACTCTGTCCTATAGGGTCACTATGAGTTGGTAGGCATTTGGCTTGGTAGGCATTTAAGAAGGAGCCCTGGTGACACAACAGTTAAGCGCTTGGCTGCTAACCGAAAGGTTGGCGGTTCGAACCCACCCAGCTGTTCCACAGGAAAAAGACCTGGCGATCCACTCCTATAAAGATTACAGCCTACAAAACCCACTGGGTCAGTTCTCCTTTGTCACATGGGGTCTCTATGATTCAAAAATCGACACAACGGCACCCAACAACAACAACAGGCATTTAGGGTAAAAAAAATTGATACAAAACATCCAGTTATGGGATCTATAACTACATTCAGCAACTTTTATTGAACATCTGCTATGTGACAGGTATTGTGAGAAGTGATAGAAATAAAATGGTAAGACAGAGATCTCTGCTGTCATGGAGCTTGCAGTCTCGTCAGGATAGCTGCGGTGGTATCTGTTATGGTCACTGTGTTCAGTAAATCTTTTTTTTCCCTCTATGGCGTTATTGAGTATCCCTGTAATACCACCAGTTGTCGTCAAGTTGATTCCAACTCATGGCAGCCCTGCCTGCGTCAGGGTAGACTTGTGCTCCATAAGGTTTTCAATGGCTGATGTTTCTGGAAGTAGATTGCTACACTTTTCTTCTGAGGCACCTCTGGGAGACTTGAATTGCCAACAGTTTGGTTAGCAGGTTAGCAGCTGAGCCCTTCACCTTTGCACCACCCAGGGACTCCCATCCCTAGAATAGCACTTGTTTAACACGTACCTTCCTGAGCTCCAGGGATTCAGGTCAAACAGGGACTCAGGAATGTGCTTGCTAACCAACCCCCAGCTGATTCTGATCCTTGGACCTGCCCAGTCACTATGGGAAATGCTGCCCTAGAGCCACCTCCCATTTCCAGAACTCAAGACTCCAAAAGAGCAGCTTAAGGAAATTTCCGATTAGATTCTCTCTTTTGGGTTCCCCTCATGCCTTTTATCTTACAAGGCAGAATACTGCCAGGAATAGAGATCTGAGAAAGAAATGGTTAACCCAAAGTTTATTTTTGTTTCCCCTAAACTCTGTGACCTGGGACGAGTCACTTAACTTCAGGAACCTTCAGTTCCCTTATTTATCAACAGAAGAACAATAAGACTTTTGCACCCATTTAACGAGCTTCTTGTGAGCTTTAAAGGAAGTGATGCATATACAAGTATTTAACGACTTTAAAGCTCCACACAATAAAATATACTTTCATTATTAAAGAGAAGTAAAAACGGTCAGCACAAAGTCTATTTTTGCTAAAGGTTGAGCTCACTTTAGCATAAGTAGATTACTTATATTAGGTTACATGTATACTCGTAATTCAAAAAGAAATGAACATTTGATCTCAACCAATGAGTCCTATTCTTCACGCCCTCTCCCCACACTTTAAATGAATACTTGTTTTGTGTCTTAAGCTTTGTAAAGGATGTTTTAGGGATGCTGGTTTTAAGAACAGCTATAGTCAAGAGTAGCCCTGGTGGTGCAGTGGTTAAGCATTCAGCTGCTAACCAAAAGGTCGGCAGTTTGAATCCACCAGCCAGCTGCTCCTTGGAAACTCTATGGGACAGTTCTGCTCTGTCCTATAGGGTCACTATGAGTCAGAATCGACTCGATGGCAACAGGTTTGTTTTTTTTGGTTTATAGTCAAGACGCTGGTGTCTGTTAAGTTTAATGTCAAGCTCTTGACGTTTGTTTTGGTAATTGAAGCTATTCTGGAGGCACAAAAGGTTAACATGACTGCTAGCAGAATGGTTGGTGGTTTGAACCCATTCAGAGGTTCCTCAGAAGTAAGGCCTGGAGTTCTGCTTCCAAAAGGTCACAACCTTGAAAACCCTATGCAACAGTTCTGCTCTGTACACATAGGGTCGCCATGAGTCAGGATGGACTCAATCACAACCACCACCACCAACATGATTTTTAAAAGCTGGTGCCCCAGGGGTTTTCCTTTGAAGCTTTTGCTCAATGCCTGCATGGTCATTCTATTTATAGAGTTAATTAGAGAATTTATTTATTTGTGGAAGCTTTTTCCTATGAGCAAGCAGAGGAACTCTGCATGTTTATCACAAGGATCTCTTGGCTGGCCCCAGTATGCTTTGCAACTTGAATATGGAAGCTTTGGATTGCCAGTGAAATATGAGAGAGTGGCTAAGCTTCCTAAATTTATCTCAGGTGGTATACGAATTGGCTCTTCAAGAGTGGGTTCATTTTACTTTTTGAAGGAAAAAGAATGTTCTCTCACACTTCTTGGTTTTCAGCTAAGCCACATATTAGTCAATGAAAAACAACAAAACAATAACAAAAACCTCACTTACCTACCTTCTTGATAATAATACAGGCAGTCCTTGAAGAGGACAGGATACAAGAAAAAGATTAGTCCAAAGGACTAATGGACCACAGCTACCAAGGCCTCCACCAGACTGAGTCCAGTACAGCTAGATGGTGCCCGGCTACCACCACTGCCTGCTCTGACTGGGATCACAACAGAGGGTTCTGGACAGAGCTGGAGAAGGATGTAGAATAAAATTCTAACACACACAAAAAGACCAGATTTACTGGCCTAAAAGAGACTGGAGAAACCCCGAGAGGATGGCCACCAGACACCCTTTTAGCTCACTGGTGAAGTCATTTCTGAGGTTCACCGTTCAGCTGGGGATTGGACAGCCCCATAAAACAAAACAGGACTAATGAGGCACAGCAGTCCACGGACAAGGACTAGAAGGCAGAAGGCGACAGGAAAGCTGGCGATAGGGAACCCAAGGTTGAGTAAGGACAGTGTTGACATGTAGTGGGGTTGTTAACCATTGTCATAGGGCAACATGTGTACTAACTGTTTAATGAGAAACTGTTTTGTTCTGTAAACCTCCATCTACAGTGAGAATAGCAGCACAACTGGAAGAGCGTAGTCGATGTCACTGAACTGTGCATGTAGAAATTTTTGAAATGGTGTGTCTCTGGCTATGTATATTTTCACCAAAAAAAAAAAAAGGTCAAGAAGGGAGAGGGTTGACATGCCGTGGGGTTGTTAACCAATGTCATAAAACAATATGTGTACTACTGTTTAATGAGAAACTATTTGTTCTGTAAGCCTTCACCTGAAGTACAATAAAAAAAATATATATATAGGCAGTCCCCAGGTTACTAATGTCTGATTTACCATACCATCTGTTAGTTATGAACCATCCCCATAAAGCCTGTTATATTACAAATTCAAGGTACATACAATGGTTCCTAATAACAAACAGGTGCTACTTTGTGACTCTCATCAAAACATTGTTATTATAATTGCTGTATTATTATGTGAAGATGTTTTAGTGTATCTGAAAGTGTTTCTTTAATGTTTTTTATGCATAGAAACATACACTATATGCTAGTACTAAGACAGACATTTGACTAACTGATGTTAGGTATGAACCATACCTAACTGTTCCAATTTATGTACAAATTCGACTTAAAGACGGGTTTAGAAATGATCTCATTCGTAATCCGGGGGACTGCCTGTATGTAAATTTCCCCAAGAATGTGTTTGGGGGATAGATAAGCAAATTGAAATATAAACACTGAGTTCTCTCTCTAGCCTTCATACACTGTCTTAGCTGAGGTATAAATATATTTTTAAAACATTAAAAAGATGCTGGCATGATTAAGTTATATCCTTGCTGGATGTTTGCATGGATGATGTAATTGTTAGTGGAATTTACCTTGAGCATTGAGCAGGTTGCTTCGCAGCTGTTTTGGCCCACGACAAACTGCCTTCTAGGACAGTTTCAAATGTGGTCTCAGCAATTTCTAAAACTGACCTGGCACACATCTGACTTGTGGACCTGGGATTCCCAGAGCTGCTGAACACTGCTGATGTCTGAGATCATCAGCTCATAGACCAGAAAAGGCCTAATTACAGTGCCTTTCAAAGGAGTCACAGAGTATAGAAATAATGGCACTGTGTTTTTAGACTCCTTTGTATTTACCCTAAGGAGCCCTGGTGGCACAATAGTTAAGTGCTCACTTCCAAACTGAAAGGTCAGCAGTTTCAACTCACCAGCCTCTCCGCAAGAGAAAAGACCTGGCAATCTGCTCCCATAAAGATTACAGCCTAGGCAACCCTACAGGGAAGTTCTACTCTGTCTTATACGGTCACTATGAGTCAGAATTAACTCGATGGCAACGGGTTTGTTT
>NW_004444235.1:718996-740288 GCF_000243295.1 Trichechus manatus latirostris
TTATATAGTGTCCTTCTTTGTCTTTTATGGTAGATTTTGTTTTAAAGTCTATTTTATCTGAGATTAGAATTGCCACTCCTGCTTGTTTTTGTTTTTTGATGCCTGACTTTGGTGTTCTCAAAACCCATGCATTTTACTGTGTAGTAAAGAGTGCAGCTGGCTTTAGGTTTAAAAAAAACAACAAAATATATAATAACAGAAAATAAAATATACAAGCTTATTCAGCCCATATTTTGTGCCACATGCTGTGCCAGGCTCCCGTCATTTCAGTTTATCCTTCTAACACCCAATGAAGTAGGTTGTGTGCACTCACCTTTAAACCCAAAAGGACACTCAGGCCAAAAGAGGTCCACTGATTTGCCCAAGATCCCCCAAGGCAGGAATTAAATGGAGTTGAGCTATGAATCTTGTCTTCTGGCTTCTGACCAGTGTTGGCACTTCACAGGGATTCTGTATACAAATTAGAAGTATGTGTAAACTGACGTTTGCTCATTTAACTCGCTTGTTTATTTTCTTTCTAATGATGTAGGCTTTGTTTCTAACTAATTTATAATGGTGGCTTGAGGGGGTGGTGACTGCTTTCAGAGCAGTGAGATTGCTTTCACAGCTGACAGCAAACGAGTCCAGAAAACCCATTGCCATCGAGTCAATTCTGACTCATAGTAAACCTACAGGACACAGTAGAATTGCCCTGTAGCGTTTCCAAGGCTGTAAATCTTTACAGGAGCAGACTGCCACATCTTTCTCCCACAGAGTGGCTGGTGGGTTCAAACTGCTGACCTTTTTCGTTAGCAGCCGAGCTCTTAACCACTGCATCACCAGGGCTCCTTAGCAAGGGAGTAGAATCCAGCTATGTCAATAGATACTCACTAGAGTTTAGAATCACTTAATAAACATACCCACACACTCATTAGCTTCTGAGGGCCTCACTCTAGTAGAGCCTAGCACCATAATGGCATTTATTAACATGACCCTGCATCATCAGCACTTAAATTATGTTTAGAACTTATTCTACCATTAAAAGGGCAGCAATGATGAGGATATTGGTGGTTCAGTGGTAGGATTCTCGCCTTCCATGCAGGAGAACCAGGTTTGATTTCTAGCCAGCAAACTTCATGCATAACCACCACTCATCTGCCAGTGGAGGCTTGCCTGTTGCTATGATGCTGAACAGGTTTCAGTAGAATTTCCAGACTAAGGCAGACTAGGAAGAAAGGCCTGGAAATCTACTTCTGAAAATCAGTCAGTGAAAACCATATGGATCACAGTGGTTTACAACCAGTCACGGGAATGGGGTTGAACCGGGCAGCATTTCGTTCTATTGTGCGTGAGGTTGCCATGAGTCGGGGTGGGGATCACGGGACAGACTCAAGGACAGCTAACAACAACTACAACATAACATTATTTGGAAATGTATCCAACTAGTTGCCTACTGAATGCTGAGTGCCTCTGAATGGAGTTAGTAGATAGGAATAGGAGAGGTGTGGTACCTACAATTGTTCAGATGGACCAGATACTTGATAAGAGAAGCAAAGACATAGTATACCTGTTTAAAGTCACATGCTTTGAAATAGCAGATCTATTGTGGAAGCATACAATGTATTAAATTTGTCTTACACTTTAATTACATGTAAAAATGGGCACATTTTCATTTTTGTCTATGAAGCCAAAGTGGAAGCTACATATGTTTTGGTTGATTTTTGCATTTGTTTCCTGGGGAGGACTATGCCCAGGTTTTTGTCTATATGCAAATGTGCAATGAACTGTTACTATCAATGTAATACAAAAACATGCAGATAATTAGCTGAATTTACCTAGGCTTTGTTTGATGCTGAAAAATCAAATAGGTACATTAAAAAGTGTATAAAAATTGAGGATATGGGAAATATCTTTCAATAGCTTTTTCCTCAGCTTTTCAAAATTAGAAAAAGAACTCATAAAAAATATGATGTATAGCATTTGAAAGTCCTTTCAAGGACAGAAGAAAATGACATGTTTATTCATATCTTACTGCATATATTTGCTCTCTGTTGAGAGAGAGAGAGAGAAAATAGATATTCTTAAAGTCCTCCCCAAGAAGTTTTGGATATGGAGTAGATGTGTTAAAAAAAAAAAAAAAAATTCTTTTCTTTCTTCCTAATGTGGGAAAGTAGTCACTGGCTTTGAAACCATGAAACTGTTCATTGCTCTAAACTTGTACCCTGTTGTGTTGATTAAAAGATAAGAGAATAGAAATAGGGAAAGCATTCTCTCTCTGTACTTCTAGTGGGTATTTCCAGAATTATAAGCCTGCATCATTTTCTTCCAGTGTTTCTTCTCTGCGTGTTTACACACTAATGCTTGGATTTGAGCCATTGTGTACAATTCATCTGTGCATCGGTCTTGCCTTTCTTTTGAACTAAATCTGTGTATCACTTCATTCTTATGTTTCAGGTGGGCCAGCCATGAGAGGGTACCTTGTGGCCATATTCCTGAGTGCTATCTTCCTCTACTATGTGCTGCATTGTATCTTATGGGGAACAAATGTCTATTGGTAAGTTTTGTTTTGTTATTTAAAAATAACTCCCAAACTCATCTTTCATATCCATAAAATACGATATTAGAGGGACCTCTAAAAAATACTGTAAGGTTGTAACATTTTACCTTTTCTGGCTTTCCATTATACACTGAGGTTTTACTATTCCAGTATCCTGAAGATTGTATCTCTAACAGTTTAAAAAGTAATAAACAACACCCTTCTTTTACTAATTCTCCAATGAACTGGTGATGTTGACCATCTTGAGTACGTAACATTATTTATATGGTATTTCATTTCCTTAAATTAATGGAGCAATTCTTGGGCTTAGTGGCACTTTACTTTTAGAGCCCCAAATTCTAAAATAATATATAAAATATAGACACTACTTATGGTTTCCTTTGTTTAAAAATGTTTGCTAAATGATGAAATACACATGTATTTTTTGAAACCACTTGATTTCAAACGTCATATATAAAACTCTCAAGAGGCACATAGTTTTACTGCGGTGAAAATCCCTAAGAAGTTTCCTAACCTTTCTCCCCATTGTCAGTCCTTTGGCCAAGAATAAAGTTTTGATGACCTTTAAATGTTAAACATGTGATAGTGCATAAATATATCAAAATGAATCACACAGCAACTTCCTGTCTTAGATAAAGACTTGGTTTTTTTTTGGCCAGTGATTCAGTAGTAGATCCTAGATCATGTTTCTAGCTTGTGCTTAGAAAATAGAAATTAAATTGATGTTTCTGCATTTAATTGCATCATTGGGTGGTTGAAAAATAATTATAATGCTTGACATGGAAGGCAGTTAGGCAAATAGCCACTGGAAAAAAACCCCAACATTCAACGAAATGAAAGGTTGGCTGTTCGAACTCATCTAGTGGCTCTGCGGGAGAAAGACCTGGCTATCTGCTCCCACAAAGATTACAGGTTAGAAAACCCTATGGGGCAGTTCTGCTTTGTCACATGGGGTCACTATGAGTCAAAATAGACTACAAGGTAGGTGGGCTTGACCCAAAGTTTTTAGGCTTTGGACCCAAATATCGGGGTAAAGAACATCGCACCCTGATTATACACTAAGTGAGGATTATACCATATGGTATAATCTTTCACATCTGCCATATCTTGTCTCCATCCCACACTTAGTCATGGAGGACAAGAATAGAAAAGAAAGCAAGAAGCTTACTAGATTGTTGTTTCTTACAAATTCTATTGTTGGTCACAGTGGGAATGATAAAGAAGACAGTGAAAATGGTCTGAATTTAGCACAGTCTTTTGTCCTCAAGATATAAGGAATTTTCATGTTGTTCCTAAGCTAATACATTACTCCAATCACGGAAAGTGCCATGGGAAATTACCTCAGATGGGTGTTTGTGACATGGACTTGCATCCCTAAAAACTATTTGAGATAAATAATTTTCTTCTTTTTTAAAGCAACTTAAAAGTTTGTCTTTACAATATCCCAATATAGTAATCTGCTTCATTTTGTTCTCTGGATATAATTCGGTTTTTAATGGCCTGATGAGCTGGTGTACTATGTTTGTGTACCTTTCTTACATATGAACCAAGGGGTCCTTGCCATTTGTGGTATTCACAAAGGATGCTTTTCTGTATAAGGACTTCACTAGCCCCACAGCCCAGAAACCTAGCAGTTCTAACTATGGAGATTTTCTACCAGAAAAATTTGAAAATTGTCTCTAACCATAAAGGGTTTAGGCTTTCTCTTTCAGTTTTAACCTTGAATATTGATCAATCCTCTTTTTATTTTATTTCTTCCCATAATTGATGATCATTAATGAACTCTTATATTAAGCCGTTTTCCTCTTTCCGACTGAGTCTGGGTCACCCTCCCTTCATTTATTTTTGTTGTTTTCTGTCCTGTTTCACAATACCCTTTTAAATTGTGGAGACAAGTATTCTATTTAGGAGACAGACAAGAGCCTGACCTGTGCCAAGAATAGAGGATAGTTAGACACGACTCTACATAGAGTGATTTGTGGAGTTCCCCAGGATCACAAGGCAGTAATCAGGTGTTTCTGAGGTATTTGCTGCTGGCAGATGTCACCAGATGTGGCACGGAGGACCTAGATATCCGTAAGCTCTTGGGGTGAGTGGGGGCTTCTAAAAAGCGAGCCTGGTTATGGCTTCCAAAATACAGTAATCCTAGCCATTCTCAGAGGGTTCTCCTCACTGTTCTTCGAATCACTTCTGGGTTACTAGTCACCTCAGCCTTTTCCATGTTCCCTTGTCTTACACCCATAAAACCTAAAGTGTGTGCAGGATTTGGACAAGTACTGTGAAACTTCAGGGGCTGACAGAGATTTTTATTCCCTGACTGTGAAGCCTCTCACTGGAGGCGGAGTCAGTTGTCAGGGCATTTGCTTCCCTTCAGTTGTACTACCCAATTCTGGTTTCTGACTGACACCATTTTTGTCTCATAGGGTGCCACCTGTGGAAATGAAACGGAGAAATAAGATCCAGCCTTGTTTATCAAAGCCAGCTTTTGCCTCTCTCTTGAGGTAAAATTATGTATATATACATATATATACACACACATATAAAAGAAACTGTGATGTCTAAAATGTTCAAAATTTATCTTGCAACCATTTTCCACACTTGTTTACCTTTTTCTTAGAAATCTTAGCAGCATAAAGTAGACAGTCGTCTGTGTCTAAGGAAGAACTTGACTATCCTGTCCCTTTTTGTGCTTTTAGTCGGAGCCCTGCATATATTTTAAGAAAAGGCTTTGAAGAACTCAATCAAACCAGTATTCTTTTCACACAGGTGAAATTCGAGAAGTCTATTTGTGTCTGATCGTAAAAAGGAAACTGTTCTTTGGAGTTTTTGTTCTCGTGTTATTTTTTGCCCTTTAATTTTGTAGCTTCTTCTTCCTTGACTCTAAGTTAAACACTAGGGTTAGAAATTTTCCCCGACTTTCACTGAAATGCATAGAATGCAAGTAATGATTAGCCTGCCCAAAGGTACTTTCATTGTTCATTATGGTTGTCAGGACTTGTAGAGACTTTACTCTTCCATTTACAAATGTCATTTTCCTCTTGTCACCTCAACCCTTTGACTTTGTCAAGGTGCTTCTGGATAAATAGAAATAAATGAGGGTCTGGTCTAGGCATGTTTAATTGTAAAAAACAGGCACAAGCTTTTCAGTATTTTATCCATTAAGGATCAAGAACTCATATTTTGTTTTCTGTTTGTTTTCTTCTATTAAGTTATTGCACCATTCTATTATGAGTTCTTAATGTTTTGGAGTTACAGATTCCTTTAAAATCAGTTCACTCTCCTGAGGGCAGGGGGGACCATGGTCTCAGGGAACAACTAGCTCATTTGGCATAACGTAGTTTATAAAGAAAATGTTCTACATTCTACTTTGGTGAGTAGCGTCTGGGGTCTTAAAAACCTGTGAGCAGCCATCTAAGATACTCCACTGGTCTCACCGGTTCGGGAGCAAGGGAGAATGAAGGAAACTAAAGATACAAGGGAAAGATTAGTCCAAAGGACTAATGGACCACAACTACCACGGCTTCCACCAGACTCAGTCCAGCATAACTAGATGGTGCCAGGCTACCACCACTGACTGCTCTGACAGGGATCACAGTAGAGGGTCCTGGACAGAGCTGGAGAAAAATGTAGAACAGAATTCTAACTTACGAAAAAAATCCAGAATTACTGGCCTGACAGAAACTGGAGAAACCCTGAGAGTATGGCCCCAGAACACCCTTTTAGCTCTGTAATGAAGTCACTCCTGAGGTTCACCCCCCATCCAAAGATTAGACAGGCCCATAATGAGACTAAAGGGGCACACCAGCCCAGGGGCAAGGATTAGAAGGCAGGAGGGGACAGGAAAGCTGGTAATAGGGAACCCAAGGTCGAGAAGGGAGAGTGTTCACATGTCGTGGGGTTGTTAACCAATGTCTTAAAACAGTATGTGTGCTAACTGTTTAATGAGAAGCTACTTTGTTCTGTAAACTTGCATCTAAAGTACAATTAAAAAAAAAAACAGTCCACTCTCTGGAAAACTGCAGATACATAAAACATTTTTACATATGCTTACAGGTGTTTCACGGCCACTTGTAGCCTGTCCGTGGGTATGTGTTAAGAACACTTGCAAAACCAGAAGAGTGTTTTTCAACTTTTTTGACCATATGACCCATACTAAGAAACACATCTTACATTGGGACCTAGTACACATGCATATTTATAGTAAGAAAAAAAATAATTTTTACCGACTATTCCAGATGCATCATTTTCTGTTCTATTCACTTTTTTAAAGTGTGCTGAGCATAACTCAAAAAACTGATTTTATGAGGCATCTATGAGTTGCAGACTGCAGGTTTAAAATTCTATTCTGCAAGTTGAATTAAGGTCCTATTCAACTTTAGCAAAAGAAATATTGGCTTTCTAGAAAACCCAAAAGGGTTAAGGTTTTTATGCTGAAGTCACTTGCTCAGAAATACAGGAGAGACAGTAGCAGTCAGGAAAAGGTCACTTTGCAACACTGGAGGTGCTACCTGTAGTATTGTAAAGAGAACACCTGCTTTAGAGTCAGGCATCATGGATTTCAGCTTTGTCACTTATGGGTTGGTGACCCTATACCAGTTACTTCATTCTTATAGCCTCAGTTTCTTCATCTAAATTGAGGAATACACCTCACTTACTTTTCCAGGCTTCTCTACAAGTAGCAACAAGCAGAAATGCAATGCAATGTAATGTGAAGTAACATAATGTAATACAATGTAATATAATAATTATTACAGACAGGAACTGGTACTTATTGAGCGCCTACTATATGTAAGGCATTGTGCAAAATTTTAAATAATTATTTCACTTAGAACTAAAATGTAAGTCACCTAGCACAAGGTCTGACTGGCAATAGGTATTAATCGAAGTATTAATCACTGTCATTTTTACCCCTGCCAACTCCAAACAGTAGAGCCTTTTATTGCCTTGCCCTTGGGGTGCAAAGTCCGTCATGGTTCAGACTTCCCAGGGGAGACCAGGAAGATCTTAAGTGTTCTTAAGTCAGCTGACCTGCTACTTTCTCTTCCCAATGGACTTAGGAATCAACTGTGATCTAGAAATGACCCTTGGAGGTTGACTGGAACCCTGAAGCTGCTGTCACTGTCACAGCTGAAACTGGGGCACACGTCATATCTCAGGCAGGCAGGTCCAGGCTCTCAATTCCTTTCCTTAATCAGAAGGAGATGTGAGTTCTCAACTCAGCTCTGGAGACATTAAGCAACTATGACTTGCCCAAGCACACGTGGCTCCTGAGGGGCAAAGCCAGGCCAGCGCTGCAGCTATTTCACCCCTATTCTGCTGCTTTTTATTTCCATTTTGCCACGCAGCCTCAGAAACCCCCAGGGGCACTCTGGGTTCACTGCAGCTTTTAGGCAAAGGAAGTGCAAAGCTGATGTGGCTCTCCCTCAGAGGCAGAAAGGGTGGGCCACATTTGGGGCTGTAGTAGAGATTAGCTCAATTTGCCTGGCAGCATGTGGACAGCAAGCAGTTTTTTGGATGGGTGAAAATAGCATTTTAATATGAGCTTTAAGGCCCATTCCTTCTCTTTAATTTAAAAAAAAAAAAACAAAGGCCTTATTTATTTATTTATTTTTAACTTCACAATGGCCTCATAGAGATTTGAAGTTAAAATACATTCAATCATTTGTTAAACATGTATGGACTGCCTGCTCTGTGTCACATGCTAGAAGTGAGGAAACACAGGGCTGTTCCTGCCATTATCAAGCTTCCTGTATTGTCCAGGGCTGAGGGTAGGACAGAGCAGGCAGTAAAAAGATAAAGGCCTGCAGTGTAGTTCTTGTTCTTCAGTATATCTTTTTTTTTGTTGTTTTGGTGGCAGTATACACAACCAAAGGAGCCCTGGTGGCGCAGTGATAAAACGCTTGGCTGCTAACCAAAAGGTTGGCAGTTCAAACCCACCAGCCGCTCCGCAGGACAGAGATGTGGCAGTTGGCTTCCATAAGGATTACAGCCTTGGAAACCCTCTGGGGCAGTTCTACTCTGTCGTATACTGTTGCTATGAGTTGAAATTGACTTGACAGCAGCAGGTTTTGGGTTTGGTTGTCAGTTTACACATATAGATAATTCTTTGTAACAGCGCTATGCTCAAGGCAAACATTCTGTTGTTCAGTTTAACGATGGCTTTGTTAAACTATTGGTTCAAGGTTTAAAGATTATTTCTGGGCATTGGATTAGGGGTTCCCCCAATCTCAATGGATCCAGTAAATCTCTTCAGAATATCTTAATCTAACAAAATAATTTAGTTCTACCTGCATCTAACCTTTAATGTATTTTTTGTTTCTACAGCTGATATAATTTCATACATGTACTTTTTAATTAGGGAGTGGCTTAACATCAAATTTTATTTTCCCTTATTACTTCCTTTATTTCTTCCTGTATATGGCTATCATTTTATCATCTGGGGTTTTTTTGTTTTTAAATTTGATTTTTGTTTTTACCCCCAAGCTGTAACATAGTTTCAGTTCCAGTACCTGGAAGTGTTTCCATTCTGGTTGTACAGTTCCATTCCATATCCCGTTCTATTTCGTATTTAAATACTGTTTAGAACAATTTCTAAAGAATTAAAAAAATATATAGATTCATATATGGTCAGTATAACAGTGTGAATGTATGCTGCAGTTACTTTCAGTTGTGATTTTAGAAGCCTGAACATATTGTAGGCACTTGGCAAGTAATTCTTTATTCTTTCTTTCCAGATATCATCAGTTTCACCCTTTTCTGTGTGCATCCGACTTTAAAAAGATTGCTTCCTTGTATGGTAATGATAAGTTTGATTTGCCCTATGGGACAAAAACATCAGGTCAGTAGTATTATTCTTACCTTGCCCTACTAAATTTTAGTGGTGTTTGATGAGCAGTGCATGTTTATATCATCATTAAGGCCTTTTAATTTTTCTGCTTCATAATGATTCCTGAAGGATATGATTTTGGGGTATGATGAGGGGAATTAATCTTCAAAAAGTAAATTTCCAGCTCAAGAAATGAAGAAGGAAATGGACTGTAGGTCTAACTGCCTCCATGAACAACTACCTCCTTTGCTATGAGACCAGAAGAGTGGGAGGGTGCCCAGCTACCGTTACTGAATGTTTTGATCAAGGAGCCAGTAGATGGATCCTTGATCAAAAAGAGGAAAAATGGTAAACAGAATTTCAAATTCTTACAGAAACCAGACTTACAGAACCCATTGGGTCTGGGGGAATCCTGAAACCTATTACCTTGAGATAACCTTTAAGCCTTGAACTGAAACTATCCCATGAAGTCATCTTTAAACAACAGTTTCCTTCAACTAGTAAAGAATGTTCATCTCAAGCAGTGTATTCTTTTAAAGAATTATCTACATGAAATCAAATTGACAACAGTAACTCTAAAACACAGAGAAGTTTAGGGGGCAGAGAGTCTAAGTAAATGGTGGTGAAACAGTATGGGTAGAGATAGGGAGAATGGTAACAGCAATGTCATCGAACTGCACATGTAGAAGATGGTGAATGGCTGTATGTTTTGTTATGTCTATTTTCACACATATACAAAAGTAAATCTCCACTCCTTTTGAGGCAGTGTGAAATAAAAGAATAAAAACGGTAGATTTTTTTGTTGAGAAACTGCTTTTTACTTTTGCTCTGCCACTATATGATTTACATGAGCTTTCATGCCTTACTTTTTTTCTGATTTAGAATTAACAGAATAACCCTCTGGGTTAATTTCCTCTCTATCATCTCCCCATTTCACTTTTATACTTGTTAAGTTTATTTCATCAGCAAGTTCTAGATCCTTGATCAGTCTTAATTCAAACAGTGCATATTTTATTTTTGCTAAATTCAGAGAGAATGACTCCATCTACTAATGACAAAACACTTTTCTCTCTGCTGGTTTATATCAGATTGGCCTTATGCTGCTTTCCTGTCTCAATTTTCGATAGACCTCAAAAGCCCAAGAGGTGGCAGGCCTATGATATTCTGAGTTATAATTTGTTTATTCGATTAATATTTTTTCTTAATTTTGAAAATATTTGACAGAAAATTTGATAGTTTAGGAAGTTTAAGCTCATGAGATATTGATTTCTGTACCAACATGTCAGCTTCAGAATCATCTGATATAGCTAATTTTGGGCTTGCTTTTTTAATGATCATTTTCAGATTAAGCATCTCATTTCCCTGGGGTTTTTGGAAAGTTTCCTTAGAGCGTGTACCATTTTGAGTGTACCTATTCAGTCGTGCTGGCTAATTGTAGTTGTACAGTTAATTACTTTTTCACCACAGAGTATATTAAATGTGGCCATACCAGTTGGAAATGGGGGTGGGGGAGGAGGGCAAGATGGCTTGCTATGTGCCTGAGAAGCCATGGTTATCGTTTTATTCATAATGCTCCATTTTTCTTCTAGCGGAATATTTTCGAGTTGCTCTTTCAAAACTGCAGAGTTGTGATCTGTTTGATGAGTTTGACAAGTGAGTTTATTTCCTTGCTTCTGTCTGACTTTTAGCTAACATGGTTCAAAATATGCCCCCCAGGAAATGTAAAATGTATTTACCCAGGAAAATCTCATAGCATTTGTGTATAACTAAAACTTGTAGTGTTATTTCTATAACATTTGAAATAAATGAACTCAGAAATTAACGTAGAAGTTGTATAATTGGCTCAAAAGTTTGCGAAGTCTTGATAATGAGCAAAGCCGGTCCCAGGTTAGCACATTTCTAACTTATATTCATCTTTTCTAAGTTGTTGTCTGTTGTCATTTGCAGATTAATCCCCGCCCCCCTCCATTAATTAGTGCACAGCCTCTCTGCAAGGGCTTTCCCATACCTCTAAACTACTCTTGAGGAACCTTTCTGCTTCACTTGTTAAGGAGGTTGAATATTGCACTTCAGAGGCAGCTCTTTCCATGTTATTTTAGATGTGAGGGAAGCAACAGCTTGCTTCGATATAAATTTTTTGACTACAAAGGTAATTTAGTCTTTAGAACCTTTTGGTGTTGAGTTAACCCCTTAGGAATTGAACTGTCAAACGTAGACTTCTTGGGTCTTTATTTCACAAAGTTTTAAGCTACCCTTTAGAATTTGGCCAGCAGTCCAATGGGATGATATGGGTAGTCCACACATGTCAAGTCTCCATGAAAAAAGAAAATAGCAAAATTTCCCCTCTTGGCCAGCAGAACAGAGGTGCTGTGTGGTGGGTACAGAGGGTAGCGGTAGTGGACAGAGATGAGGAAGTGGAGATGGAGTTTACAGAACACAGCCACCAGAAAACTGTTAGATTTTATCTGAATCTATCTTGTTCTTTCTGTCTGAAACCCAGATTATTGAAGTACAAACTCTGTAATGGTATGCTGATTCATTGTTATAATTTAGAACTATGCCATCCATCTAATCAATTTCTATTCTGATCATGTGTCAACAGCGACCATATATTTTTTATAACTGAAGCATTGATAGAGCTCTCATTTACAGAGTATTGTTGTGTGCAGACATTGAACAGATGTGTTTTACATCAGTTCTAATTTTTACAACCACTTTGCAAGGTATGCTCAGTGATCTCGATCTTGTAAATGGAGAAACCCAGGCTGGGCAAACATCTGCAGTTTCTTACAGCTGATATTTGCAGCAGGTATCCGCAAATATTTGTAAAGATTCTTGACCCTGTAAATGTGAGCTACTGTTGGGACCATTAAACATATTTAACTAGAAGTTCCTTTCTTGCCTAGCTTTTATCGTAGAACTAGTCTGTGCTTTAGTTGCTTCCATAACCCTTGCTCATAGGTGTTCATCCATCTGTACGTGCCTTGGCCAGGCTGTTTCCTTTCTTCATCTGACTTGGACTTGCTGTTCCCTACCCTTCCTCCTTTGCCACTGAGAGTGCCCCGATCACCCACCATCAATCTAGGTCAGTTTCTTAGCATCATCTGTATTGGAGGAGGGGTGAGGGTGGTTGGTGAGGAAGGATTGAAAATCATGCTGACCACACAGGAGTCCTTTAATCTTAATGTAACAAGAGACTGATGTAGAGTAAATATAAATCAGAGACCCTATAGCTATACAGTGAACGAAATTTTCTTTGTAGGATCCCCACAAAGTGAGCACCGTGATGTATAAGTTTAATAACATCACAGATGCCCAGTAAGCATTGCTGAATTTCAAACCTGTTGCCTAGATACTTCAGAAGGGTATTAGTTAAGAATATATACTTATATATTTTTATATATACTTAAGCCCTGGTAGCGCAATTGTTAAGAGATTGGCTGCTAACCAAAAGGTCAGTGGTTCAAATCCACCAGCAGCTCCTTAGAAACCCTATGGGGCGGTTCTGTTCTGTCTTTTAGGGTTGTTATGAGTGGGAATCCACTTGACAGCAATGGGTTTGGTTTTCTGGTATGCTTATATATACTTATGTCACTATTATCTTCTATTTGAATAGCACTCAAGTTTTGGGAGGGGTTCTTGTGGAAAGTATAACTTTATATTCTGAGTTAAGTTTTTCTATATTTGTTGGGTATCCACTGTACAACACAAAGAAAATAGGAGGCCAGCCTATGCCTGAGTGATACATTTGAAATAAACTTCAGAAAGACAGAATATACCAAACTGCCTTATTGCTGCCCAAGTCAACTCAGTTTTTCTTCCAAGTGATCTTATGCATCTCCCATTTTTTCTCTTGGCCTGAGAAAAATGCACTGGAAGACAAAGTCAGAAAATGATCCTTCTTTCTCAGGTAGAGTGTTTGGACTACCCTTGGTAGGACAGTCCTCCCTAAGCCCCTGGTCGTGGATTTGGGAGCTGCCCTTCATGTACAAGCAGGAAGCCTTGTTGATCTAGGCTGCCTACTTTGTCATGGGCCTTGAGGTCAGAAGGGAGGGGCTGTAATAGAGCGAGGTCAACCCAACCCTTCAAGTCCCTTTCTCCCTTTTGCTGCTCTCTTCACTGATGTTTACCTGGCTGCTGGCCTTGTTCTCTGCTTATTCTTTCCTTACCTGTATTCTGGAAGATAATTGATGTATTTTTGGATACAGCAGCTGGGCATTCACTTTCTCCCTACCTTTTGTCCTCCTTCGGTCCTCTTTGTCCTTTCCAGAAAGGTTCAGGCATTTTCTCTTGCTTCAAATCTGAATCCTTTAAGGTTCTGCCAGATATAAGTCCTAGTTTTGTTCAGATATCTTGTTTGGCATGAGTGTTACCATCAGTTGGGATGTATTCCACTGTGAGTGGGAAAACTCAAAATATTAGTTGCTTTTACAAGACAGAAGTTTTCCTCTTTTGCATAGACATCCCGTAAATGAAGTCTACAGGAGAACATCCCCGGGCTGGCACAATGGTGCTGTGATCATAGGTACCAAGGCTGCTTCTTTGTTGCAACTCTGCCGTTCCTCATTACGTGGCTTCCTCCTTATGGTCCTTCATGCTTGCTTGAGTTCCAACAGTCACATCTACTTTTCTGCCAGCAGGGAGGAGGAAGGGGAGAAGAGCCCCCACCACTTAAGACTTGCCTCCTTCTTTAAGGACGTTCCCAGAAATCACACTACAGTACATGCATTACATCTAGTTATGTGTTTGAGTCAGTTTGTACCAACTTGTGAGAGCTGCAGCTCTTCCCAGCTGTGTTCAATGCCGTCAATGTGGTAGCTTGAAATAGCCATGGTGGGAGTATGTATACCATGGAAATTGGCAAACACTACAAACCAGGCTCGCCTAACCCCTGTCCACTCAGACCCAGTTGTTAAACATTTCCTAGCAACCACTGATTACATCCCATTGGACAGAACTCAGCACAAGGCACACCTTGCTGGGAGGTGGACTGGAAAATGTAGCCTTTATTCTAAATGGCTGGGGGCCCACCTTTATTCTAAATGACTGTGTATCCTATTTTAAGGGACAAAGCAGCATGATTACTGAGGGACAACTATCTGTCTTTATGAGTATTCTCCATCATTTCCTTTGTCACCACCTGTTGTTTCTGTGCTTGGTAACTCTCAGGACTCTGAAGTCAGTTATGTAAGTCTGTTCTGTAAGAACGTAGTTCAGTGCTTCATGACCTTAGCACCAACCATGGCTTCTCTCGTGAAAGATCAGTATGTGAAGCAGGTGAAGCATATTGGTCTTATTTATGCCACCTTTTTAGTAGCACTAGTAAAGTGATTCTGAGGCAGAGAGAATCTTTTTCTAAAGTTGCTTACCAGCCACTGAATTTTATTCTTTAAAAGGGTTGGAGTAAGAGAGTTCTGGGCCCAGCTCCATTTCTTGCTGACTGCATGACTTTGCGCAAATTATTTGACCTCAGTAGGCTTTCAGTGTACACCTTCTCCTCACTTACCGATATCTGTTTATCTGACATTTTGCATTTACAACAGTAAAAACTTCTCAGCTGCCGTGTTTAACAAACTTCACTAAATGTTGAGGATAGTTTAAGGCAGTTGCATCACAGAAAACCAAAAACCAAACCTAGTACCATCGAGTCGATTCCAGCTGAAGGCATACTTAAAACATGCCCATATTCCAAGGCCCTAGCCCTTCTTAGGGGCTCCTGACTGTCCATGTAGCTCTGAACACTGGCCTTGCTCCTGGTCCTTGGTCTTGCTTCTTTTTCCTTATTATTCCACAGCCAGAAGCAGCAAGAAGCCACTTAAGGTGCAAACAAGCTGCCCACTCCAACCACCAACATCGTTCTGAAAGCATGCCAGATTTTATGAAGAACGTTTTAGTACTGCAAGGGTGGTTATATAGTTGTTGTTAGTTGCCATCAAGTCAACTCAGTTATAGTGTTGTTGTTAGATGCCATTGAGTTGGTTCCAACTCATAGCAGCCCTATGTACAAAGTAATGAAACACTGCCCGGTCCTGTGCCATCCTCAGAATTTTAATACTTGAGCCCATTGTTGCAGCCACTGTATCAGTCCATCCTGTTGAGGGTCTTCCTCTTTTTTCCTGACCCTCTACTCTGCCAAGCATAATGTCCTTCTCCAGGGACTGGTCCCTCCTGATAACGTGTCCGAAGTATGTAGGACGAAGCCTCACCATCTAACAAGCATTCTGGCTGTACTTCTTCCAAGACAGATTTGTTCATTCTTCTGGCAGTCCATGGTATATTCAGTACTCTTTGCCAACACCATAATTCAAAGGTATCAATTCTTCTGTCTTTCTTAGTCATTTTCCAGCTTTCACATGCATATGAGGCGATTGAAAACACCATGGCTTGGATCAAGTGCACCTTAGTCCTTAAAGTGACATCTTTCCTTTTTAATACTTTAAAGAGATCTTTTGCAGCAGATTTGCCCAATGCAGTGTGCCACTGGATTTCTTGACTGCTGCTTCCATGGGTGTTGATTGTGGATCCAAGTAAAATGAAATCCTTGACGACTTCAGTATTTTCTCCATTTATCATGGTGTTGCTTATTGGTCAAGTTGTGAGGATTTTTGTCTTCTTTATGTCGAGGTGTAATCCGTACCAAAGGCTGTGGTCTTTGATCTTCATCAGTAAGTGTTTCAAGTCCTCTTCTCTTTGAGCAAGCAAGGTTGTGTCATCTGCATATGGCAGGTTGTTAATGGTTACATAGTAGCTACATCTAAATATCTTACTCAAAGGCAACACCTGTGTCAAGTCAGTCACTTGCCAAATGGACAGGAATTTGTGAAAGCTGGCTGATTGCTCATTCAAGCAAAATCCATTATGTTAGCACCAGCCAAGCTGGGTTAGATTGGCTACCAGCCAGGGCAGGTGCATGACCTAGAATACTTAACAAAAAAAAAAGTACATTAGCAGCATATTTGTTAAAAAGACTCCTAACGAGATAAGTGATATCAAGGTCTGCATCACTGTTCTAGACACTCTGCTGTCAGGAAGGAGTTCTCTACATTGCAGCCTTTTCAGCCAGGAGATCTTGAGCATGAGGGCAAGTTATGATTCTACATCAACAGAGTGAGTCATATGTGGTAAAGAGGCAAGAGGAGTCTTTTTTGTAACAACTGCTAGGTTCAGATGTTGGGCAAAGGTGAAGAATTCGTAGTAGATATGCCAGAGGAGATGGTCACATGCCACACAGAATAACGATGACATTTTAGCACCAGAGAGGACCTCAGTGGTTTTCTCAGGGCTTTGAATGCTGAGAATTTGCATTTCCACCCCAGACATACTGAACCAGAATCTACATTTTAAAAAGATCCCCAGGTGAGTCTTACGTATAATAAATTTTGAGAGCCACTGCTCTACTAGTGGTTCTCAGAATTGGTCCCTAATCAGCAGCATTAGCATCACCTGGGAGCTTGTTAGAAATGTAAATTATCAACAGAAGTTCAAAGGAAATGAACAGTTGGAAGCTCTGGATTCTTGTCACCAAAAGGAGAAAGCAAGGATCAAAAAGGTTAGTTCACCAGTCTAAGGGCTCAAGTGCTAAATGCGGGAGTCAGAATTAGTAGTCATGTCCCCACTAACAGTCCATTGCACATGTTTTAGTATCTTCTGGTTGTAAATGACAGTATTCCTGTTGTTGCTGTTGGTTGCAATCGAGTCAATGCAGATTCATGGTAATCCCATGTGTGCAGAGTAGAACTGCTCCATAGAGTTTTCAAGGCTGTGACCTTTCAGACAGAGATCACCAGACCTGTCTCCTCAGGTGCCTGGGTGGGTTCAAACCACTAACCTTTCGGCTAGTAATTGGGCCTGAACCATTTTTGCCACCAGGGAATCCTAACAGTACTCCTAAGAGTGGTTTAAACAATGCAGACATTTATCGTTATAACGGCACGTTTATGGTTTCAAGTCTGTAGGTTTATGGTTCCGGCTTGCGGGGCTGGCTGCTTATGGCTGCACAGCCTGTGAATTGCACAAATCCAGGCGGTACCCTTCATACATGTAGCTATCTGAATGGTGCTGCCTGAAGGTGGACAGTTGTAGGAGTGGATCAGTGGCTCAGTGGTGTCAGGAGTCCTGGGCAGCTTCTCCATGGAGTTTTCTGCTTTTCTCTCTTAGTCGTAAGATGGCTGCAGCTGTTCTTTGTGTCATCACATTATCAGTGTCCAGTTTCTATGCAGAAAGGAATAGGTGGGTAAATTTAAAAAAAAAAAAAAAAAGAGGTGTTTTACTTACATTATTCTCTTCAAAAAAAGAAAAAAAGTTGCCATCAAGCTGATTCTGACTCATTGCAACCCCATGTGTTCCTGACTAGAGCTGCTCCATAGGGTTTTCAAGGCTGCAACCTTTCAGAAGCAGATCACTAGGCCTTTCTTCCAAGGCACCTCTGGGTGGGTTCAAACCATGAACCTTTCACTTAGTAGCCAAGCACTTAACCATTTGCTCCACTATTCTCTTAAAAACCCATTGCCATCGAGTCGATTCTGACTGATAGTGATCCTATAGGACAGAGTAGAACTGCCCCATAGGGTTTCCAAAGCTGTAAATCTTTACAAAAGCAGACCGCCACATCGTTCTTCCATAGAGCAGCTGGTGGGTTCAAACCACTGACCTTTTGGTTAGCAGCTTAGCGCTTTAACCACTGTGCCACTAGGGTTCCTTACTATTCTCTTACTAGGGGTGAAATGTTTTCCAGAGGCATCTAACAGGCTTCTTCTAATGTGTTTTTGCCCAGAGATGGGTCACGTGGCCATCTCTAGACCAATCATTTGCTGAGGGAAATGGCTCCCTATTGTAGGCTTACTAAAGAAGGGCCCCACCAGCAAGGCACATGGGGTAACGGGTGTTGAGAATATGACCAGTAGGGTTTGCCATAGATGGTTACATGGAAGATGGAGCAGTATGTTTAAATGTGTATGATGCTGCTGAAGGGAAAAATGAATGTCAAAAAACACTCAGAAAAGAAGAAGACACATCACAGATTGTTTGAGAAGGTCAACTGAAGTTTCCTTTCTCTGAGTTTATGATGTTGACGTTTCCCTCTGCTTAGGGTGTCAACTTTCTGGCATTGTCTGGCTTTATGAGAAACATGCCTTTCACCTGGGTTGGTGTAATCTCTCGCCACTACCATTTCAGCAACTTTCCAGATTTTCTACTAACAGGTTCAGACACTCTGGAATGATTTTGTTTTCTGGGTGAGCAACTTGAGACATGTGCCTTTCTCTGGCTTTTTTCAGAGTAGGGGAATGAGTTACAGGTACCTGTTTCTCTAGAAACAAAATAGGAAAATGACCTCCTCTGCACTTAAAGCAAAGCAGAGCCAACTTCCAAAATGCACACAGCCTGTGTGAATCAGGAAGTGTTTTAGAATGTGGGGATAGAGAGTTTAAAAAGATACTATTCCTGCTCTCTAGGGACTCCTAATTCCTGAAGCTGTTTGTGCATCAAAATTAGGCTAATTAAAGATGGTGAAATTATACAATCACCCAAAGGACATTGGAAGCCATTGTTTCACACCTAAGAAAGCAGGCAAAGCTGGGAGCCAAGGCCAAGTGGATGAAGCCAAGGAGAGGATGAATCATGCCTTCAATAGTGTGTGGGTGCCTGCTGAGGACAGAGGGAAGCAATGTTACAAGGTGCTCCCAAGAGTCATGGGGTCACTCTGAGTACTAGCTGTAGGTAAGAACTTATTGCCAAAAAATAGCCATAGGAACTCCTCCAAAAGAATTGCTGGTGTTATATACGATCCTCTGAAAATTGTGTGGACCTTTGCAATAGATCTTACTAGGAAGAAAAGTGAATTTTCATTGACAAGATTTCCTTTCAAAAGCACTGACAAGCTTTTCTGACAATAAAGGGACTTGCCTCCCTATACCTGCACCCCCTCACCCCAAACGGGCGGAGAAGAAAATAGAAAGTGAAATTCCTAAGAATGTGGTGACATTGCACTGTCGAATCTTTGGAATTGGCATTCTCTCTTTTTCTTTTTCAATAATATTTTATTGTGTTTTAGGTGAAAGTTTACACAGCAAATTAGGTTCCCATTTAAGGATTTCTATACAAATTTTTCTGTGCCATTAGTTACAATTTTCATAATGTGTCAGCATTCGCATTATTTCCATACTGTTTGTTCTGTTTTCATTGATCTAGCCTCCTTTCCCCTCCTTGCTTTCTCACCTTTGCTTTTGGGTAAATGTTGACTGTTTCGCCTCATATAGTTGACTGTTTAAGGGAGCCATGGATGGATTAAGCAAGGTAAGCACATGCTTAGGGCATCAACAAAACAGGGGCACCAGTTGTCCAAAGCAAAGACCCATAGATGCCAAGCAGACAGGACACAAGGAAAAGTGAGTGCTGCAGTGGGAGGAAACTGGCAGGGCACTAAATGAGATTGATACCAGCTCCAATGCCAGCCAGAAATAAAGTGCACACATGGTCACATGGGCACCCATATGCAAGGTTGTTTAAGCTATGAAGCCCCTACCACTTCAACAGTCCCCTCCTGCGTCATTGAAACTCCTTATCTCGGCAAGTCTCTTGGGAGCATACTATTTCTTTCTAATAAACAAGAGATATGGGTGGGCTGTCAAGTCTAACTCTTGCTACATTCAGCCAGTATGCAACTGGATCCAACATGAGCAGTTATTGGGCAAGGACTGATTATGTTTATAGATAACAGGTCTCTGATCCATTTTGAGAGAACCGTCTTGTACATCCACATCTGCTGATCCAGCAACTCCAGCCAGGATGGCCAGCAATGCTCTTTGCCATGATACAAACACAAGGGTATGCTCTTGTGCACGCCCTGGTAAACAACCAATGGGAACTCCAGTCCCAGATGATGCACAAAAGTGAGGGAACTCAAATAAGTCGACCCCTGCAATGAATTCAGTCGAGTTACTTTTTAACTGTATAGCATATACATACAGAGTTCTGTCCTGTGTTTTATAAACAACGATATTTATCACTTTAACTTTAAATTGTGTTTGGAATAAATGCAGCCACAGTCTAGCATACATTTAATATAATATTAACATGGGTAATAATATGATACTAACATAGCAAACATCAAAAAAATACTGAAAATATTAATATTTATATAACACAAAAAGTATTTATGTATCAAGTGAATTTCATTTTCTACTGTCTGTTGTGCAGAACACAGTGCTTGATATTACTCTATATATGCTAATAAGCAAGGTATTAGGCACATTAAGAGGATGCAAAATTCAGTATTTATTTATTGTACAAAATATGTTTTTGTTTTGCAACAATGAGTGTGTTTCTAAATTCATCTTGCAAGAAAGCAACAAAGTGCATTTATCAGAACATTACATTTATATTTTATCAGAATATTTATGTATCTCTGTGTAAGAAAATTAAATAGTTCATCAAGGAAATAAATGAATATTTAGATAACAAACATTATATAAATGTATTTCATTTTCCATTTCCCTTCAGACTTTCTTTTAAGAAATTGATTGATACTATTATGACTTGCAAAACAAACTTGCTCTTTGAGAAGTGGTGCTATTGTTGCATCAATTTTGTATGTATCACCAAATATAGGAGTTGAACAATTTCAGAAGGAAATAAAATGTACATTTCATAAATTTTGTATACAATAACAATTATATTTTCATTTTCATTTTGGACTGATGGGGTGTAACCTCACATTCAGTTGTCTCTCATCCACCTCATAAGAATGCGCCGGTGGCATTATAATCATGTGGCTCATGACGTATCTGATCCTATACTGTGCAGAGAGTGAACTAAAATGTATCTTCAGACTGATCAAACCCTTGTATTTGTATCGTGCTCTTTGCAATCGCTCTCACCCCTGTCGAGTATCAGCAGTAGTCCAGTGAACTGTTAAGACGCAACATCAAAGA
>NW_004444235.1:740697-777979 GCF_000243295.1 Trichechus manatus latirostris
AAAAGGATTTTGAATCCATACAGACAATTCCAAAAATTAACTTCCTTCTTAAAACATAATGAATCAGAAGAGACTTCTCCCATTGAATATTCGAGTTTAATGGGTGCAAATCATTTGTTGTACTAGTACTGCTAGTGCTGAAATTACTAATAGCAATACAAATATAAGAATTCTTTCCAAATTCTGCATCCTTCTTTGGTGTAGTAAAAAAATTAATAATGGTGTAGAAAGTGAAACTATTTTAGAATCTGAAGTTGTCACATCTGTAGACCCCATAAATAACAGAAATACAGATCCTGCGTTGCGGAATAATTTTTCTTCTAATGATGTAAATTATTGGATTGAAAGAGGGCCAAGTGATTATCAACATCACAGTGGATAATTTGAAATTCATGTCGAAAATTTCTGGATGGTAAACAAGATTCTGTAGCTAGAATTATGTTTTTATGGTGCAAAGCTAATTGTGAAAATCATAAGAGGGAGTCTCTACTGTATTCTCCATCAGTCTACTCTGTATATTGTTTTGGTTGCAAACTATTCAGTCCTAAATCATTTAATTCTCGATTTGCTACGGACGGATTTAGCAATTAACACAACTCAAATATGATGGGTTACCATGAAAACAGTTCAACTCACAGAGATTGTATGTTGTCATATTTACACCAAAGACATGGTTTTGGCTTAACTCATGAACTGGCAACACAAATTAATGAAGATCGTCAGTATTGGAAAGCCGTTTTGCAATGTGTTGTTGCTGAACATGGATTATCTTTTTAAGGAAGAAATGAAGTGTTTGGGTCTCCACAAAATGAAAATTTTTTTTTTGTTTACTTGAACTTGTTGTTCAGTTTGATCCATTTATAGCAGGTCACATCTCAAAATATGGTAACACAGGCAAGGCCAACACATCATATATGTCTAAAACAACGTGTGAAAATTAATAAACTTAATAAGTGATAAAGTTCATTCATCTATTTTCAGTGAAATAAGTATAGCTCAATATTTCAGTTTGTCTGTAGATTCCATTCCTGCTCTTTTTTGTATGGATCAGCTAAGTGTTGTTTTAAGATACGTACCTGCAACAGATGGAAAACCTGCCAAGAGATTCATCACATCTACTAGCTTAAAAAGTCATACTGGTGAAGAAATTGCAGATCAAGACCTTCACTTTTTATGTGAAGTTTGCAAAATTGATTTTTTTAAGTGCAGAGGCCAGTCCTACAACGATGCTGCCAATATGTCCGGGCATATAAAGTCATGGAATAGAAAATTTTAGAACATAATGAATATGCAGTTTTCATACCACATGCTGCACATCCACTTAATCTTGTAGGATGTAGCACAGTAGGTAGTTGTCCGGAAGCAGTTGATTTTTTTCCTAGTGTTCAGTTACTCTATACATTTTTTGCTGCCTTTCCTTACCAACGGGCAGTTCTTAAAACATACTTAGGCAATGATCAAGTATTAAAATGTCTTTCTAATAAACATTGGGAAACACATGCTATAGCAAGGAGTGCAATCCTGAAACTGTACGCTCAGATTCTAGATGCCTTAGAAAATATTGCTGAAGACCAGACACAAAAAGGAGGTATCGAAAGAGAAGCTGAAAACATCACCAACAAAATGCAAACACTAGAGTATGTGTTTATGTTGGTTATGTGGAATAATATATTACAGCATTTTCATCAGCTGAGTCAAGCTCTCCAAGATTCAGAAATAAATGTAAAGACATGCACAGATCTCTATCAATCATCAATAATTTATTATTAATAAATTAATAATTTAAGAGATTTTGAAATTTTTGAAAATACAACAAAACAAATACTGCCGAACACTGATCATCAAGCAGTTCACCATCACAGAAGCATTAGAAAGAAACAAATGGTGGAAGTGCTCCAGAAGTATAGAGTGCCACAGACACAATGTTGTGTGACCACATAATACACCATAGTTGACACACTTCAATCTTGCATGAAAAGAAGGGTGAAAGTGTATGAAGTTCTTTCAAATAGATTTTTCTTCTTAAACAATGTGGATATACTTGATGAAGAATGCACGAAGGCATCCAAGAAATTAGTGCAGGCGTATCCCGATCACTTAAATACAGACCTTTCTGGGGAAGTGTGACAATTTCATTCTTTACCTGAGAACGGAGTTTACAGATTAAACAAAGACAAATTTTACCCATGTAGGCATGTATGATTCCATAATAGAAAACAAAATACAATGCTCATTTCCCAATGTTGAAATTGCTTTATGCATATTTCTAACTTTAATAATCACAAATTGCACAACAGAACACTCGTTTTTGTCCCCAAAAAGACTCAAAAACCCTCAGTGTACAACAGTGATTCAAGAAAGACTTGATTCATTATCCTTATTAGGTATGGAAGTAGATATTGTTTGGCAGCTTAATTGTGATGAAATCACTGAAAAATTTGTAAGAGCAAAGAATAGAAAGAAATGTTTTTAATTATAACAGAGATGAAAGCCCTATCTAAAAATGAAATATAATAATTTGCTGCAATATTTGTTTTCTGATCACTAAATTTTCTTTTATGACATATATATAATCACATATCCTGTTCAAATGTGTGAATAAGCAGAGGAGGGGACACCACAGATTATTAGTGTTTAGGGCTCTCACATGCCTTAATCTGGCCCTGAAGGGAGCACATTACTCATGGGTGATATTGTTTATTTTATAAGCTGATCTGTAATTTGACTGAAAGGTGACCTCCAAAAATAGCTTCAGTTCCAAGTTCAAAGGGTATCTGTCTTAGGCTGGGTTCCTTAGTGTAGTAAAACCAGTGAAGTGTATATAAAATAGAGAGATTTACTTCAAGGAAATGGCTCACGCCGTTGTGGAGGCTGGCAAGTCCCAAATCTGTATGTCAGGTGTCAGGCTGGAGGCTTCTCCAGACTCACGTGGTTTACAGGGGCTGATGAACCCAAAATTGACAGGTCTAGCAGAAGGCTGCTGGCTCACAGGGTTGTGGTAGCTGGTGAATTCCAAAGTCTGCAGGCCAGGCAGCAGGCTGCTAGTTCACGTCCCAAGAACTGGAGGTCAGAGGATGACAAGTCAGATGCAGGACTGAGAGTGAGGGAGCTTTGCCAGAATATCCATATATATTGGATGCAGGCCACACCCCCAAGGAAACTCCCCTTTCAACTGATTGGCTGCTCACATCAGATCACATAATGGAGGATAATTATATAATATCTACCAAACCACTGAGAATCATGGCCTAGCTAACCTTAACCATCACAGTATCTTAGGGAGCTAGTCTAGGGGCTTCCTGTAGTCTCTGTTGGCCCAGTAGGCCTGGCCTTTTTCAGGAATTTGAAATTTGTTTCACATTTTTCTCCAATTCTGTCCTGGACCTTCTATTGTGTCCTTGGTCAGAACCGTCAGTATTGGTAGCCAGGCACCATCTAGTTCTTCTGGTCTCAGGTTAGAAGAGGCCATGGCTATTCATGTGGGCTATTAGTCCTGTGGACTGGTTTCTTCTTTGAGCCTTTAATTTCCCTCATTTGCTTTTGCTCCATATGAGTAGAGACTGGAATTGGCATTTTTTGATTGAGGTAATGTCTATATGATTTATTTCCATTTTTTTCAATGTACTTGAACCTGCTGGAACCATAAACAGGAGTCACCACAGAAGGAGGTTGGAGAAGCTGGGCTCAAGGAATGACCCTTTCTCTTTGTAGGTAATCCTTGAGGATACTGTAGAAGAGATCTACCTGGAGCCTCCAACTCCCCCCTTTACTCTTGGCTGAAAGGCTCAGTAGGAAAAGCTTGTCAATGCCATTGGAAGGAAATCTTATCAATGAAAATTTACTTTTTTTCCTAGTAACGTATATTGCAAAGGTCCACACATTTTTCTGAGGAGCATATACGATACTAGAAACTCTTTTGGAGGTGTTCCTAGAACTACTCTTGAGCCTGAATACGGACCACTGATATGACATATGTGTATGACATATGGTAGCTATTCTTACCATGACGCCGTGATCTAGGACTTGATGATCAACTGCAATCCAGCCTGATATAGATAACAGGGGAAATTCCATGAATATTAACTTGTCGGTTCATTGCTGAGCAGTGATTATGGAACTGGCTGTGTCTGGGACTGAGCTGAGTTTCCTCTTTCTGAGGTCAGCTTCAGAGATTAGGTTTGTAGATCAGAGGTACTTCACTGAGATTCCAGGATGAGAACCTTGGGGACATGGTGGCCTGTCCTCATGGCCCTGCCCCTGCATGTTTGGTGTCCTTGGAGTCAGAGAACATGGTGTCAGGCTGGGGATCCTGAGCCAGGATGGATGCTGTGGCCCCTGGGGCACCTAGGCTCATGGCAAGACCATCCCTTCCCTAGACATGGGAGCGGCTTCCAGCCTTCATTTGAGGAGAGGTTAGACTAGGTGTGCTTAAAGCAGTTATCAACAGGTACCATAATTATAGATATTCCTCCTCCACCCCCATTGAGTTTATCTTGCAAGAACAGAGCTGTAATTTCAGCCCTGTCTGTTTCTAGCTACCCTCTCCCCAGTGCCCAGGCTTGCTTAACATTCTGGGTGAGGAGATGGAGGTTTAGCCTCTGATTTTCATTAACTTGACCCCAAGGTTATGGAAAGGTAAGGCAAGCTATGCATGTGGGTATTGCTCCTGTTGTAGAGCATTCATGGGCTGGATCTGGTGAGGGTAATGGTAATATATATACCCTGAGAGGAACAGGAAGGACTTAGGGGGTTTTGAGTGTTCACCAACGCTCACATCTCGATTATGCTTCCTGGCCCTAGAGCAAAGAACCTTTGATAAAGTTGGCTGCTTGGAATTGAGATTGAAGTCAGACTTGCATAAAAAACATCTAAAGATATGTTAGTTTCTTAGTTAAAAATGAAACAGAACAAAAAACAGACTTCAGGAGAGCAACAAAACTATTGTAGAACACATGGTGACATGTCCATGATGTGAGGTTTGGGAGGACATCCTCAAGGAGCATGTATTGGCCATGCTCTCCCTCCAGTCCCTGCCACCCATGCAACTCTGGCACTTTTTGTTCTTGTAACAAATTTGGCCTGGATTTAGGCATGCCTTTTTAATATCTGAGAGCTAAGAACCCCCAATTAAAAAATGTTTTTTAAAAGACAAAGTGTTTAAAAAAGGTAAACTTATGAGTATAGGAATGTATACATTGTTTCTTCTTAACCTGATAGATCCAATACTTGGCTTTTTTCAGTGGTTCTGCAATCTCTCTGTTTAACTCTTCTACAACATTTGCATAATTATGCTGCTCATTGATTTCCTAAGGGAGTCCCTGGGTGATGCAAACGGTTAAGTGCTTGACTACTAGCTAAAAGGTTGGCAGTTCAAGCCCACCCAGAGGCGGCTCGGAAAACAGGCCTGGGGATCTGCTTTTTAAAGGTCACAGTCTTGAAACCCCCATGGAGCAGTTCTACTCTGCACACATGGGGTTGCCATGAGTTGGAATCAACTCGACAGCAACTAACAACAACAGAATTTCCTAAGAGTCTTAAGGTCTTAGCTCACCTGTCTGCTGCTTTCTTGGTTCTTAGATAAAACAGCTTTTTCTTTAGACTTTCCATGTAAGGATAGCCCTGGTGGGACAGCTTAGACTGCCTTCCTTTCTGAAGGTTTGTCTCCTAGAGTGGAAGGACACCATCCATTTTCTTACTTCTTTAGGCCTGGCCCAGTGGGTAAGAGCTGAGAGACCATGTTTGGTTCAGGGCAGTGTTTGCTAAGAGGTGACTGTGCACGTGGTTCTAGGCTGATCACAGCCAGCTACAGGGAATCCACTTTCATGTCCTCCTTTAATGCTCTTTTGCTAGAAACACAGAGTGAAATTTTTGTTTGTATTGGTTAAGCTTCAAGGACCAGTACATTTGTGGACTTGAAGTGAGCATGCGCAGGGTACTTCCCCCACCAGATTCCAACCATCCGGGTCCACATTTACAGAATGTAACCGAGACCCAGAGGCAGAATCTCAGGGGAATGGATGACACTGGTGAAAAATGTATACATACATAATGTAAAACACACTTGTATCAATATAAGCATACAGAATCTTCTGTGGAAAGGTGTTTTTGTAGTCCAAAGGTCTGGATCCAAATTGTAATTCCACCTCTTTTTGGAGTAATGACTTTGCAATGTTACCTAACAGTTCTCTGAACCTCTCTTGTCATTTGTAAAATGTAAAGTGGGGGTAATACAGGCTTATTTCAATGGGTGACTATGAAAATCAAATGAGAGAACATGCATGGGCATTTAAGAGTTAACAGCCACTGACAATGATGATATACTCATACTATGGAATGATATTTCTTGAATCTTGTATCTTTCTGATACATACCTAGACCTATAAATCACAATTAGTTCTTTTTCTACGTGGTCATCAAATGAAATTTGGCATTGGGTTCCTGAAAGAATGAAGTTCTTGTAATGACCCAGTTTTGTAAAAGATGACTCAATCTCTCACTTGTTTATTTGTCCAACAGCGTGCCATGTAAAAGGTGTGTGGTGGTTGGTAATGGAGGTGTTTTAAAGAATAAGACATTAGGGGAAATAATCGACTCCTATGATGTAATAATAAGGTATGTATTTCTTATTTCCTAACCTAAATAATTCCTAGAATTGTTTCAAAAGAACATGATTTCCTACTATAGTACAGTTGTGTTTTTAAAAGGAGGAGAGTTGTTTGATTTGCTAACGTACTTAATTACACAACCTTTTCTCTCAGTTGCTGGCTACAGTAGATTTCACGTCGTTCATTCAGCAAATATTTTAAGTACCCTTAATATGCCAGGCAAAGTTCTAGGCACAGGAGATACAAGGCATAGTGAGTAAGAACAATGTTCTTGCTCTCTGTGGAGCTTCATTCTAATACAGAAGAAAAGTGATAAATAAGAAAATGTAGTAAGAAATGCCATACAATTAGAAAAATGATATGCTATAGATTGAGTGGCCACTTTAGAATGGATGACCACCTTGAGGAGGCATTTAAGCTGGACCTAAGTGACCATACTCTGAAGATTAGCAAGAACGATCCAGGCAGAGGGAATGTTTACTGCACTTCCTAAGGAGGATGTGATCCTTGGTTTTGAGAGGAGCAGCAAGGAAACCAGTGAGGCAGGAGGGCAGCAGGCTGGGAGAGTGGGGCAATCTGAAGCTTAAGAGGCAGGCAAGGAGCAGGCTGTGCAGTTCTTTGTAAGCCACATTAGAAGCTTGGGTTTCATCTCAGGTACAACATGAAGCAAGAGAGCAATGAGATCTGGTTTATATCTTTAAAGTATTCTGGCTTAGGGGTGGAGAATGGAATATGAGGGACAAAAGTGGACATGGGGAGGCCAGTTAGGTTGTCGTATTCTGGTGGGAGATGACAGTGGCTTGAACAGGTTTGTCATGGCAGAGGAGGAGATAAGTGGACAGACTGGAGATAGCAGAAGGATAGTTAACAGTATTTATTGATGTATTAGATGTGAGAAGTGTGGGAAATAACAAAACCAGGATGCCTCTGCCTAGGATTTTAGCCTAAGGGATTGGCAGGAGGGTGGCTCTATTTATTAAGCTGAGGAAGACTGGGCTGGACTAGGTTTAGAGGAGAATCATAAATTCTGTATGAACATCTTAAGTTTGGGATGCTTATTAGACTTGTAGTAGATACGCCAAGCAGGCAGCTGGATAAATGGGTAAAAGCTTGATGGCCAACAGTCTATACAGTCTATTAAAACCATAGAACTAGATAAGATTTCCTATGGAAAGACTCCAAGAGAGAAGAGGGCCCAGAACTGAGCCTGGGAGCTTTCAACTCTCAGAAGTTGAGCAAAGAGGTGTAAGAGATGGAGAGGATCCATCAGTAAGGGATGAAGAAGATAGGGAGGTGATCACAGAAACCAAGAGCGCAAAGTGTTCCAGGACCGAGGAAGGGATAACTATGTCCAGTGTTGCTGAGAAGTCATTTAAGGTAAGGTCAGAGAAGTCACTACTGGATTGGCAGCCTGAAACACACTGACACTCTTGACAAAAGTAGGCTGGGAGGCATGATGTAGGGAGAAGGCCAAGTGGAGCAAGTGGAGGAGAGCATGACAGGTGAGGAAGTGGAGAAACTGGTAGAGGTTTCTCGAGAGATTTTGCTGTGAAGGGATTGAGAAATGAGATGGTAGCTGGAGATGGAACAAGGGAAGATTGTTTTGTTTTGTTTCGTTTAGTGAAGATAGGAAATGAGTAGAGACTGGTATGGTATGGGGGGGGTTGGGGTGAGGTCCAGAGCACAAGTATGGTCGATCTTCTGTAACAGAAAGAAAAGTGAAGATTGTAGGCACTGCTAGAAAAGAGTTCTGTAGATGTGGTGGGAAAATACGGATGTTTCCATTTGTTTTCTCAATGCAAGTTTGAGGCAAGGTCATTATCCAGGGTAAGTGCATGTGTTGGGGGTGGTATGGATAGTTTTTTGAAGTGTAGGAAAGCTAGCACACGGGGGCAATGCATTAGGATCACCTGGCAGTTTCCCAGACTTACTAGGGAGAGGTCTTGCTGGGTTCCAGGCTGCCTAGGTTCTCTGCAGAACAAGGCCATTTGCCAGGAACACAGAATTTTCTGTTTATTATCCATTTTGAAGGAGCTGTGATAATTTATCCACAAAACAATTTTGAAGCAATCACAAATTTCTCTACCCAGAATTGCCTAAAATCTGATCACTTAGAACCACAGCAAGCCCTTGTGGGAAAACACCCCTGGCATAACATTCTGAAAGTCATTTCAAATATTATTAAGACTGTCTTAAGTTACACAGAGTCAGTGGCAAAGATAAAACAGTATTTATCCTCCTAGGGGACACTGTTTTGGAAACAAAGAACTCCATTTTTATAGCAAGCCTTCTTGGTGTGTGTATAAATAGTGTAAGTCTAACTTTGGCGTTGCGCACATAAAAGCCCAACAGTAGATTCTTTGTGGTCCTTTAGTTCACTTTAGCAATAGACTTTCATTTACTTGTGCTCGGGACTAACAACAATTTTATATTGTTACTTTATTTTAGAATGCAACCATTTTTATGTGTCTTCAAATCACCTCAAAGGTGATTCTTCTTGCCAGTCACACAGACACACATCCATGTGTTATATGACTGTGTGACCTTTGGCAAGTAATCGTCTATCTCTGGACCTCAGGACCCTTATTTGTAAATCCAAGAGATTTTGTCAGGTTCGCTTTAACTCTAGTATTCTGTGGTTCTGTGTTTCCATTTATTTAGTCTTCAGTTTTCCTGGAGATAAGACTGAATTATCTATCACTGGCTCCACAATTGACTTTCTAATACAAATGACTGTTTCTACCTTTGATCGAGCAGCTGTTTCATGAAATGGAATGGTCTTGCTGGCTATCATTTGAGAAAGATTTCCCAATTGTTTTGTGGCTTTGAGCACAGGATAGATGGCTAATACTGGACTGTCCCATTCTAAACCTCTGAGAATTGTGCTAGAAATGGTTCATACTGCACTTGGTCTACATTTCTTGTGTTTTACTACCCACAGAATGAATAATGGTCCTGTTTTAGGACATGAAGAGGAAGTTGGGAGAAGGACAACCTTCCGACTTTTTTATCCAGAATCTGTTTTTTCAGATCCTGTTCACAATGATCCTAATACTACGGCGATTCTCACTACTTTTAAGCCACTTGATTTAAAATGGCTATGGGAATTGTTGACGGGTGGCAAAATAGTAAGTTGGCAAAATTGATCTTGCCTTCAGAGTACCTTCAGTTTTTTTTCCCCTGGAAAAAACAAACAAACCACAATGTACTATTTTCTGTATTGTTACTTTATTTCAGAACAGTCACGGTTTTTGGAAGAAACCAGCCTCAGACCTGATCTATAAACCTTATCAAATCAGGATATTAGATCCTTTCATTACCAGAACAGCAGCTTACGAACTGCTTCATTTCCCAAGAGTGTTCCCCAAAAATCAGGTACGTGTGGGACTCTGAACTGTATGAAAAACACCACACCTGAAGTGGCTTCTGAGGGCCACATCTGAGTTAGTGAAGTTAGTTTTCTGGGGATATTATCATTGTTTTACAGGTTGCAAGGCAAAGAACCTCAAGTGGACAGCTTTTTTCTGTCCTTGGGGAGCCCTTGGGAGGCCTTTCCTGCATGCCCCCTGTAGCTCATCTCCTATAACGATGCCTAGCATGTTCTGTAGCCAGGAGTGGGTTGCTGGGCAGACTTGTGCTCCAAGTAGCAGGACTGGCTTCAGAACAAGTGCATGGCTCTTCAAGCGTAAAAGAACAGTCTGAGAAGCGCTCTGTGTAACAAAAACATCAGAGGACAGCCAGAGGGAAGGGGAGGAAGGACACAGATTTCTGGGGTTATAGAGTAGTTTGCACTAATTTCTCAGGAAATGGTAGTTACAGCAATATTGAGAGTTCTTGAGACTCCATATTATTTAGTTAAAAGAAATCCCCTTGACTTTGACCCTTGTACTCCTGTGTATGTATACTCTCTGGAAAACAATACACTCTAGACCCATAGTGGCAGAGAGGTTTTCATTTGGAACTTGAGTAACTGTGTGACATGATCTCACAGCTGAAAAGAGGTTTTCCCCCTCTGTAATGCAGAGAAAATCCAAAGAAATAAACACACACCATGTACCTTTTCTTCAGCATGATGAAAATTGTGATGAAGAAATTAGAAAGTATTACAGGCTTAAAATCATACAACTTAAAAAGGAATGTTTAAAAAAAAAGGAAATCCTCCTTCTCTTCTCCCTCTATAACCCACATCTGTCTCCCAAGCTTTCCTGCCTTTGATGTCCTCCCAGTCTGTTCTGTTTACAAACACATGCACACACACTTTTGTTTGGTGTTTGCTTTTTCCCTGTTTAATGAACTATTCCTCTATAGACATCTAGGTTTGTATCCATCTTCACGTCTGTAAATAATGCAGTGATGCATACAAATGTAGATAAAAGAACCATAGATATTTTAAATCAAAATCCCATTTCTTAGTAATCTTGAGGAGGAAGAACAGCTTTTGAATGTACAGTTTATAACTTCTCAGCTTCTGATGTTTTTTTTCCCTAAGTCTGAACAGATTTTTCCCTTGCTTTTGTTTGGGGTAATATCTTTAACTCCCTGCATAGAAAGACACTGATCATGCTTAGAGAGGATACTAGGACTGGTTGTAACTAAAGTCAGTAGAACATGGTATCCCAGAAGCCAAGTGAGGACACTGCTGTATTTCAGGAGACAGGTCAGCCATGTTGTATGCTGTCCAGAGGTTGAACACAAATAAACCCTGATCTGGGAAACATGGAGGCCATATTAGTGATAATTTATGAGGAAAGGAAAGAGGAAGAAAGCTGACTGAATTGGGTTAAAGAGAATGAGGGACATAAGCAAGCAGAGACAAATCTTTAATGGAGTTTTGCTGTTAAAGGAAGCAGAGAAATGGAGCAATAGTAGGAAGATAACATAGAAATCAAAGAAGCAAGGAAGTTTTTTTTTTTTTTTTTTAGATGATGTGTGCATGCTAAAGGGAATGATTCAATAGGAGAAAATATTGATGATAAGGGGGAGAAAGTGGGTAATTGTAGAAGCAAAGTTGTTGAGAGATGGGGTAAAAGTACAGTAATGAAAGTGTTGGCTGTAGGTAGGAACAGGGACATCTCACCCACTGCAAGGAGTGAACGCTGAAAATATGGGGAAGGATGCAGGCAAGAGGGTAGATTTGGAGTTGGGAAGATGATGTTGCTCTTGTCTGTTTGCTTACAAAAATAAGCGTTAATTTGTCAAAGTAGGAAGGAGGCTAGGGTTGTTGGGGGATAGAAAAGGATAAAATAGTAATCTTGGGAGAGGGAATGGATATTCAGTGGGGGAATGTAACTGGATTGCTGGACATACTGAATCCCTGTTTGAGACTTACAGTCATACATTTAAAGTGTAACCACGCAGCATGTTGTTTTTCTCTTGCCATATTCTGCTGGTTGGTTATACGTACATAGTAACTAGAGAATTGGGTTCAAGCAGGGTTAATTAAGATTCTGCCAGGTAGGTACTGATGCTGTGGGTGATGGGTGAAGAAGAAGGTTGAAGGCCTGTGTAAGGGAAAGATTGTAATGATGAATCGAGAAATCTAGGGTGTGAAGTAAGGAAGTAGTGGACACGAAGAGGGGTAAGGACCGGGAAAAGGTGATGGAATCAGTGGTATTGAATGAATCCTAGGTCTTCAGCCGAACCATTAACTTCCTTCTCTGGCAGATGGTAAAGGCTTGTGGTAGTCACGGTGGTTCATAGGATAAAGAAGAGCTTATGCTAAGTGCTGTTATCCTTTCAGACAAGTTTGCCCTCCCGGAGTACATTTTATTTTCCTAATAACCGTATGTGATTTTCATGGGATTCGTAAGATACATTTAATGGAAAGGAAATTTCCTTGAATTGCTATTATAAAATGTTTAAGATAAATTTTGTCTTTCCCTTTGAAAGCCATCCCGGAGGGAAAACTTTTCAGTGCCAGGACCCTCCTGTCAAACATCTACGACAATGGTTTTCAGGCGTGTATATAGAGTGTGTTTGGTTTTTTTTTAACTGCTAATGACCCCGCTGAGATTGGGCACTGCTGTATGTCTACAATATCCATTTTCGAGTCAGGTACTTACTATTACACTGTGTTTGAAGTTGCCTGATTACGCTTTCCCTGGAGCTACTGTAAATTCCCAAGATTATCATCAGCACGATAGAGCTATTTTAAGGCTGTTAATTTTTATGAAGCCTTTTACCAGGATTCTGTCCATTCGTGAATTAAGCTGTCTTTAAGTTTCATACATGTGTTCAAAATTCCTAGGCTTTGCTTTTTCCACAAGGAAGCCTGACTCAGCATGTTTTTTTAAGCTAGCAAGCATCCTTTTCCTTGAGCCTCCCAGTGTTCTTTCATTTGACAGTTGTCCACAGGGCTAATAACTAGTACCAGTTGCTGTCGAGTTGACTTCGGCTTATGGTGATACCATAGGATAGAATGGTGCTCCATATGGTTTTCAATGGCAGGATTTTGGAAGCAGACTGCCAAGCCTTTCTTCCGAGGCACCTCTGGGTGGACTCGAACCTCCAACCTTTTGGTTAGCAGACAAGTGCTTAAATGTTTATCCCACCCAGCAACTCCACAGGGCTAATTCAACAGCTAAATTGTACTTGAAAAATTTTCTAATATTTCAGTCACACTTCATAAAATTCTTCTCAGAGTTGAGGGCATATATGTGTACTACATTTTGGGCTTGAGCCTTAGGGCAATTAATTAATTAATTAAATATGATGATTCCACTCAAATATGCATTAGACACAAGTAGCTTGTCTGGAATTTTTTTCAGTTTGTTAAAATTTTCTTTTTTCTTCTCAGAAACCCAAACACCCAACGACAGGAATTATTGCCATCACATTGGCATTTCATATATGTCATGAAGTTCACATAGCTGGTTTTAAATACAATTTTTCTGACCTCAGCAGTCCTTTGCACTATTATGGGAATGCCACCATGTCTTTGATGAATAAGGTAATATACATACAGGTAATATATATACTTTGGGGTAACCTTTGATCTTTATTATTGGAAAGCTTATATTCTCTCTTCTTGCCTTTTCATTTACTGAGGAAACTGAGATTTTGAGAGATTGATGGCTTTATGGGGGTTACAGAGCTACTAAGTGCTGGACTAGGAATCAAGTCTAAGGGTCCTTTTACTACAGTAGCAAGTCCCAATTTGTGGGCCTCTGAACCCTAGGAGAACCCCCACCACCCTCCCTGCAAAAAAAAAAAAAAAAAAATCACAAACCCTTGAGTAGTTCAAAACGAAGGTGCCTGGGACAGACTCTTCTTGTTGCATGCCATCAAGTCAGTTCCAACCCACTGTGACCCTATAGGAGGTCACAGAACTGCCCCATAGGGTTTCCTAGGCTGTGATTTTTATGGGAGCAGATCACCAGGCCTTTTCTCCTGCAGAGCGGCTGGTGATTTCCAACTGCCAGTCTTTTGCTTGGCAGCCGAATGCATAACCACTGCACCACCAGGGCTCCTTCTGGACAGACTCCAGATTGGGCTTATTTCTCCTCAGCCCTAACCTCTCTGGTAGCACTTGTGGTATTTTACAAGTCATGTAAACAACATTAAAACAACCCTGGGCTGAGCAGGATGTTAAAGAAAAAACTAAGTGCCTGAGGAAAATTAGGAACCACTGAAATGACAGAATGGTTTTTTAAAAGAACATCTTAAACCACATCATGCTTTATAGTAGTTTCTTATCTCCAAGACAATTTTTTTTTCCTAATATAAGAGCTCCAGGTACTGCTTTTACAAGTGATCAGTCCACTCTGACTCACAATTTTGGTGTCTAGATTCATCCATGATTGAAGAGATGTGATGTGAGGATGGTGTGAGGGGTGAGCCTCACGTACGTGGTAGCTTAAGTGGCAAAAGGGGGCTTAGGGAAAGCTCTGGCCTAAGAATGAGCAGAGAAAAAGAAATTAGAAAGGTAACAAAAATTTTAAGTCCATGCCACTTGTTACTTAACATCCTAGTGTTTTCTTCATAAACTTTTTAGATCCAGCATATTCTGTTGCTGCAATTGTCAATATTTTTAGATTGGGGAAGATGGTTAATTTTGTTTATTTTTTTCTTCTTCAGAATGCGTATCACAATGTGACTGCAGAGCAGCTCTTTTTGAAGGACATTATAGACAAGAATTATGTAATCAGTTTGACTCAAGAATGACCCTGCAGACTTACAAGATGATGCTACCAGTATTAGTTTTATTTTTATACTGCAATTCTTAGTTAATTTTTAAGTATGCTGGATACACTTGTCAAAGATTATGTATGTTTGTTGCTACCTGGTGATTCATAACCACCAGTTTAATTTCTGTGAATATATTTAATTTATGAAAACCAAGAAAAGTTTAGTTATCAGGGAAATAATTAAAGTTTTGATTGCATTGTGTTTTTAAAATAAGCTAGTTTTCTGAGGTATTTTTAAATGTCTTTTTATAATTATTTTATGTTAGACTTTTGAAGGGATGTAACTTCCATCATAATAAGTATGGGGATTTACTTTATTGCAACTAAGTCTTAGAAGAACCTGACATTTTGAGAGATACAGCTGGCTATCGTAAACCTGTCTCATGGGGAACTGGCACTTGGCTGTGCCTTGATCAGCAAACTGGAACCACTTCCGGCCTGTGTTTAGATAAATGTTTAGTTCTTATTTGTTCTACCTGGGGAACCTGATTTGAAACTGAAATCAGCCCTGATTACATTAGGAGTATACGGCTATGGAAATCTAAGCTCATACTGGTTTAATTAAGCCTCTTTTCTGTAATTAATTAAACCAAAAGGTTATCATGAGCAATGTGATAGAATGAAGATGATTTTTTACAATTCTGAGTAGGACATAGGCTAAACGTGAAATTCTCAATCAGTAAACAACCAAATAGTCAATTACTGAAATCTGGTGGCTTTGCATTATTTTAAAGAAATAAAAGTTTAACTTTATACATGTAAGTGGAACTAAGCTAGCTAAGCTCAAGAAGAAGAAAACCCTTAAGCATTATTTTTTTTGTCTGGTTTAGTTTAGCCATTAAATTTTAAAAGTTTAGTAACTGAAGTAAACTAGGAGAGATGAGGAAGACAGCCAAGTAAGTAAACCCTTCAGAAGAGTCAGGCTGTTTTCTGGATATAAGTGGTACTTTCATGAAACGAGTTTCAGTTTTTCTTATGATTAAATCTGATCTTCAGATGGAAAGCTTACCTGGCCACCTTCCTTTACAGTAGAAGCCGTCTTAGGATCTACCAGAAAGGAATCCTACGAAATACAAACAAGCCAATTCTACAGATGTGGTGAGCTAGTCTCCCTTCCCAAAAGTTAATAAATACAATCAAAGGATATTTGGGAAGAGACGTGGGATAAGAGAAAGGAAGAGAACAGTAGAGGGTACAAGAAGGATGGCATCAAAAGTTATCAGCAGAGGTAGGAGCCAAAGAATTAATATATTCTGAATAATAAATATTATTGGGAGACATCGATGATGGTATTGACAACCAACCTGCCTCCCTCAAGACAGCATGTGAAGGGTGAAACATTAGATCAGGGTCAGAAACAGGAATACATGAAATACTGGAAAGCAGTGTAAGGGGGAGAAAAGTAGTGGTTGATTTAACCAGGCCTACACATTCTATGAGTCAAAATCGACTCGACAGCAACGGGTTAGGTTTTTTTTTTTTTTTTTCACATTCAGGGACTATGTTTTGTTAATACCAGCATACCTTTGCACAGTACCATGGTTTCACTTGATTGTTATAATTACTCTGAGGTAAAAAGGCAGGCAGTAGACTAGAATCCACACAGGTTCAGTGTGACTGGTCGTTCCCTCATAACTCACAGCCATGGGCTGCAGCTAGGCTGCTGAAGTCCAGTTTGATCTGAAGTAAATCAGGCTTCAGAAAGGATGCTGCTGACCACAGGAAAACTTGAAGTCAAAAACTTTTAGGGGCATTTTCAAATGTTGCTGTAAGCAACTGTAATATTGGCCATAAAATTTCTGACTGATGTTAACATTGAAGACTCTGGCATTTCTATAGTATGAGAAAAGGCTACAAACCTCAAGGTCGTTTTATTTAAGCCAAATAATCTGAGCAAGACATACATACAATTAAACACATGAAACACATTAAAACTCTATTTATACAATCTAAATTCTAGCAACATATACAAATACTGAGTGACTACAGTACATGCCGAGGTAAGAAAAGTACATTCTGGGAGAGTATCACTGATACGCAGCCATTTTATTTCCAATATGTGTTTCAATAAACGTTTTGTTTCCACCTTTCTCAGTGACCCCCCCAAAAAAAAGGAAAGAAAGAGAAGAACAAAGAGGAAGAGGAAGAGGGAAATACTAGTCATGTGTTGGACTAAATGAGAACTGGTGCCAGAGTTGACCTAAAAAGTCTTTTAATAACCATCCAACTCTTAGATTTTGCAGTTTAGGGACTTCAAGTTCAGAACTGAAAGGCAGAGCTAATAAGGTAGAGCTTCAGTGATTTAAGAGGGTTTGAAAAGCGTTCAATGCCCCCACATAAGCTGTGTTTCTTCTAACTGTATTTATCTGACATGGTGTTTCTAGAACCCTCTTGCTCTCCAGGTTACAATGGGGAGCATTCAAGGCAAAGATGTGCAAGCATTATCACTTTCCATAGCATTGTGACCACATTCATATTAGATGAGTTCATAGTCTACTCCCCCCTCAAGAAAGGGGGAGAGTAAGCATCTCCATAATATCATTTCAATTCCCGTATAAATTCTCTACTCTAACCATTTTCATCAGTGAATAAACCCATTGTTAAATGCAAAGTGCAAATAGTGAAATGTGAACTTAAATAACTGGACTAGACCCTGCACATACAATAGGATCATTTTAGATTTACAGCCTTTAATAAAATATAAATCAGAATTCAAAATATCTTTGTGCTGGTTTATAAGATCAAGTAACAGCAAAGTCAGTGTTATTTTATGAAACCTATAATGGCCATACTTGCTGCTGCCATGGTCTGATTCTATTTCTACAACTGTGTTAACAGGGGAAAAAAGTAATCTGATAAACCACAGTGACTTAAAGTCTTTTAAATGTTTCAAGCAAAGAATAAAAATTCAAGGGAATTTTGTCAAAAATGGTTACTTTCACATTTTCAGTTGTTACTCGATTGTCTCCAAAACTGTATATATAACAGATGTATAAATTTAGATTAAAAAAAAAAAAAGAACTAAGATTAAAACAAATGAATTAAAAGAAAAAGTACAAAACCAGACAAACCCTTTTGGATCAGGCTCAGCTTGTCACCTAGAAAGTAAAATATATCAGAGTAGTTAAAACTAGATATTTTATAAAAATCATTGGTAGTTCAAGGATCGCACAGGGGCAATGTGCATCAAGTCTTAAAGTATGCATCAGTTAAGAAAACACTTGCCTCTCATCAGAAAGCAAAAAAGTTCCAGAGGAAAAAACAATAGATGCGCAAGATTACTCAAAAACAGCATCTTTGGGAAAATGAAGTTGTTACTGAAAACCTCTCTCTTAAAGCTTTAAACAGGCATATGATTTGAGGAAAAGTATATTCTCTGTGTAGGGAGGATGATTAAAAAAAATAATCTGTTTACCCTCTTCTAGCCTGAAAAGGGATGCCTGTATTAATACATGTGCTTTACATATTCATGAATGTTTTAATAGAAGTTCAACATCTGTGCTTTTTGTTTCAAGTATTTTGAAACAAAATACGTATTGGTTCTTCCATGAATAAAATTGTGCCTCAGAGTTTGTCTGAAAAAGGAAACGCAAATGAAAAAAAAAAAGCAACTAAAGCTTACAGCAGGAGGGCAGGGAGGCCACAGAAATAAACAGTTCTATTTTGGAGGCAATGTTTTAGAATACTGATATACCTGTGCAATCAAGCAAAACCAATACTGTTCATCTTTATTCACATTTCGTAAATTTTGACAATAGCATAATCTGGTGGCACAGGCCAGCAGAAATGACTAGAATCTGATGGGAAAGTACATTTTAACACTATGTTGACAAACTAAGGTAGTATGGAAGAGGGGGTGTCAAATTTATATATTTCTATTATATGGTCGACTTATATCATCTTGCCAGTCTCAAGACTTTTAAAGACGTTTTTACACTACATTGTTGCTGGGTGCAGTCAAGTTGATTTTTGACTCATAGTGACTCTGTGTGACAGAGTAGAACTGCCACATAGGGTTTTCTAGGCTGTAATCTTTAGGGAAGCAAAACGCCATGTCTTTCTCCCGCAGAGCCACTGGCTACGTTCAAACCACCAACCTTTCGGATAGCAGCCGAGTGCTTAACTGTTGAACCACCAGGGGACTCCTTTTTTAACACTACAATAAATTACAGATGATTTCTATTTCACCCTATCTAAAACTAATTCAGCGGCAAGTAATGAACTGTGACAGAGAAGTTGCTAGGAGGTATCAAACACAAGACATGACTACTAAAATAGGATCCTTTTGCTAGGATGCTGTAATATCTGTTCCCTAAGAGTATGACATAAAAGGCTCCTCTTGCCTCTCACCACACAGAAGTAGGGTAGAATCAGGCACAACTGAAGAATACATGTTTAATTTATATTTCTTATAATAGTTTACTATAGAAAACTGAAATTAAAAATTATTTATTCAACTAATTAAAAGTTTTCTAAAAATACTTTGAGACTCAAAGAAAACTTTATATATAAAACCAAAGACAAACTCTGGCTGTTATTTTTTTATATTATTTCTGAGTGAATGATCTTGCCTTTCATTGTGATAAACATGAATGAGTCATGTTCACAAGCAGTCACTTAACCGACTTTAACTTTTCATAACTCGTCTAGGAAAAATCCCATTGCAAATAAAGTTGGGGTGGTGTGGGTGGGAAGGAATCCCCTTTATAGTGTTTCTAAATTAAAGTTGTTCCTGTTTTCACATATTGAGAAGTATACTTTAAGATATTATCCAAGACCATTGCCACTGAGTTGATTCTGACTCATAGTGACCCTGTAAGACAGAGTAGAACTGCCTCATAAGGTTTCCAAGGCTATATTCTTTACAGAAGCAGATTACCAGGTCTTCCTCTCTCAAAGCCACTGGGTAGGCTCGAACTGCCTACCCCTATTAGAGGATCTGAATTCATGAGGTTGAGCAAGTTGATAAAAGCAAGTGTCAGCCACTGAAAAAACTCAAAACAAGTATTTTATAAACACAAGAATGGTTCTGGCCACCAAGTGCCCCAGGCAGAATGAGCAGGGATGAAACCAGATCATGTACCATGAAGTGTTAAAGCTCTTAAGAGTGTCAAGAAGTGAAAAAAATCAGTCACCCTGCTCATTACAAGCCAGAAGCTCCCAGCTAACAAGCTTCCTAATGAAAAATAGAGAACTGTATATGACTGCCAACAAAACAATGATATCACAAATTATAATTCTTTAAAAAAATAAATCTAGGAAGCAATCTAGGAATAGAAAAGGAAAATATCATGATAGTACCCACCTCTCACAAAGAGCAGAATTTCAAGCCTTTAGATAGTTCAAGAACAGTACCATGCATTATTGCCAGACAGGCTTAGCGCCATCTCTAGAGTTCATAATGTACCTGCAGCACTGGTAATAAATACTTTCTCTCAGTGATTCTTAATTTCTTTGAAGTGCATTATAGAAAACTTTTTCTGTATTAAAAATAGTGTTTTACAGTAGTAACAAACGTGATGTTTGGAATTTAACAGGCAAGCAGTAACTGTGCCATAGTTATATCTTCAAAGCAAGATGGCAAGATTAGTAGTTTCCTGTACCTCGGTTATCACATTTTCCTCAACCACTTCAGTGACAGATAACGTAATACATTCTATATATTACTACCACTAATACAAAAAAAGGCCATGTGCTTTAAAAAGATGCTTTGTAAAAAGCAGCATCACCTTCAAAGGATTTCTTTAAAAACATCACATTCACCCTCCCTCCCTGCTCCTGATACTTCTTGCGTGCTCTGCGGCACCTGGTACACCAACTCATCTGGGGCACCTGGACCTGGCTTCCCGCCTTTCGGGGTGTCATACTGGGCCCTGGCAGAGGAGCAGCTGTCCGTCCTGGAGAGAAGGGTGTTGTAAGTTCCCCCTAAAGGGGGAGGCTGGTTCCCTGTGGCTTTGAAAGTGGACGTTGAGGGCAGACCAACTGAGGCCGCAGGGTGCCCCGACATATCCATGACGATCGGGGTTGCATACTCGGGCCCAGTAATAGGGAGTGGTTCGGCATAGGCATGGTAAACCTCTTGCACCGGTGAGTTATAGGGATCCAGGTCAGCATAGCCTGCTTCTTTTCCTTCTTCTGGTTTAAAGGTAGATCTCTGATGAAGTGTGCCAACAATTCCTCCCACAAGTGGTTGTGCATACTCTACGGATATCACAAAACACGACAGAAAGTTATCTTACTAATACAAAGATCACACAATTTAGGGCGGGAGCTGCAGGCTTACACCAAAAGCAAATACTTCCTTACAGCATTGTTGTTGCTATCAACACAGACACTACAGATTTTCTAACTGCAAGAACCAACTTCAGAAATTAAAATTATGTTATCTAGTATATGCCAGGAGCCATGGTGGCGCAGTGGTTAAGAACTCGGCTGCTAACCAAAAGGTCGGCAGTTCGAATCCACCAGTCGCTTCTTGGAAACCCTATGGAGCAGTTCTACTCTGTCCTATAGGGTTGCTATGAGTCCGAATTGACTCGACGGCAACGGGGAGTATGTGACAGAAAGCCTCAGTTGTGTAACTTTGCATAAAGAGCTTGTATATGTTCTTCAGATTTAGATAGTATTTCATTGGAAGAGAAATATTCCATTATTGGAATAATCTTAGTCTTGGAAAATTACTTCAGAGATTTTTTTTTCTTTTTCAAACATTAGGAAATGTTTAAAATAAATAAGTACTAGGATAATAAGATAAATACTATAAGGAACATCCACTGTATGTCTCTACTGTTCTCCTAACTCCCCGCAAATAAAACCAAAACAAACAAAAATAGGTAAACATCAAAATCTTAGTGTTTTCACAAATGAATACCCCAATTTTATGGACAGAACATCTAAGACAAAGAAACGACTCTCTCAAGGTTATCTTTTTAAAAAGTAGTTCTACTCTTGGAAATTAGCTCATCTCTTAAATATGAAAAAGATAAAGATAATGTAAACTCCGACACACTTCACCACAGGCACAGCCTCCTCCACCTTGTGCCTGAGATGGTCACGATTACCTGCAGCATCAGTCTGCAGCACTGTGCTGACCTCTCTTGGGCGGCTCAAGTGATTAACTTCGCTACTGCTGTAGTGAACCAGGGTTTCCTCGTGTTCCACTGATTTGGCAGGGAGGAACTGCTTCATTCCTTTCCACCACCCTACATTGGGGTTGCAAGAACAGAAAGGCCATGAAATAAAAACCTATGTCTCAAATGATAATAGTCAGCATCATCCAGGGAGAGATCCTGTTGCATTTAAGTCATTTCTGTAACAAATAAATACCTGGAACAAAGTAGCCTTTGTTTCAAGTTTATTTTCTGCTTTGATAGAAAAATATCTAGTGCAAAGCAGAACATGATAGAAATCACTATCAAAAGGACAAGCAGAAGCAAATCCTGCTATTAAAGTGCAGCCAGATATACTTGTCTATGTAGGAGTAGTTTCTAGTAAGTTTTTCTCAAAAAATACTTTCTGAGTTCCACACTGGGGGTACTAGCAGCCCCATGATCTGCTCCCACCGCTACCCTTGCCTACTCTGGTCACAGCAGAGACGTCTCTGCTCACAATGCGAGTTCCAGAAATGAGGCTGGGAAGGGAGAGACCTGTAGAGGCTCTGGTGCACTTGCAGCAAACTACCGTCTGGTGCACAGAGTAGGAACTCAGAAGATGACAGCTCATCATGGAAAGATGTCAGACCTCACGGACTCCTAAACTGCTGCCCTCCACCTGGTAAATAACCACGGCAAAGTGACAAACACTGTGCCAATGGGACCACAATCATTTGTTTCTTACACAGCGTTCTCCTACATCAGAAAGCTGGTCTCCTTCAGAGAAACAGACACACAGGTGAAACCAGACACATTTTCCAGAAGAAAAAGAACAGAACGTGTGCAATGAGAAATAAATAACTTTCCATTTTGTCACTTATTAACTAGGAGAGGTTTTGCAGAAGGGTGAAAATGGTCAGAACAGAACAGGAATGCCACTTTTCTAACAGTGTTGGGAGTTCCAATGGACCTAAGAATGGCTTTCTCTCACTACTGCCACCTGGAGGGCAGGGAGATGTTTCCCTCTGATAGAAAGAGACAAGAAGAACACAGCAGTTACCTGCCCGGTCCCAGTAAGGTAAGTCATAGGTGCCTTCAGTTTTTTTCTTTCTGGAAAAAATACAGGGGGAAAAAGGTTGGTAAATAGAGTGAATTCAATGGTAAGAAATCTCTGAAACAGCAGAATAAACACCAAGTTAATAATTAATCAAGAGTACACATTTCCACTTGGTAATCTACCTAGGGGAGTCCTCTATTTCATGTGACTTTCAAAGTTGCCACTGCTGAGGTGCATAAATTCTGGACTCTCAATAAATATTAAGCAACTGTCTCCTCAGAGAGTTACTTTACCCACTGAAAAGGAATAATGGGATAAAAAAGGCAAGGTCTGTAAACTGAAAAGATGGCATCAAACCAGAGACCCAGATCTGATACGTGGGTTATTATGGGCATGGTGATGAAAATCCTGTTAGGTCTGTTAGTTTTCAAATACAAATTATACAAATCAATCAATTTACAAAGTTCACAGAACAGCAACAAAAACAAAATAACATTTTCTCCTGGTTTCTATTCTGTACTGTTCTTTTTCCAACTTCCTGCCTTTCTTCTACTCTTCTCTGCCCCAGAGAAGATTCAAGTGTCACATACTTTAACTGTACGGACTAACACCCCCAGCCATCCCAGCTATCGCTAACAGTGACAAATGGTGGCGGGAGGGGAAAACATGACTGTCTAGGCTGAGAGGCACATCAGAGTCTCTGGTGAGGTGGGAGCCATGTATACAACCAAGAAGATTCTCCCCACCCCAATTCCTTAGAATTCTGACAGACCCTCCTCAGGAGAAATCTCCCTCCCTTGGTGGCACAGTGGTTCAGCGCTCGGTCAGCATTTCGAACCCACCAGTGGCAATGTGGGAGAAAAGGCCTGGTGATCTGCTCCTGCACAGATTACAGCCTACAAAACCATATGGGGGAAGTTCTAATCTGCCCTATAGGGTTGCTATGAGTCAAAATCGACTTGACGACAACAGGTTTGGTTTTGGTTGGTTTCTTTTAAGAATGACTATCTAACAAGAGCCTGTGACAAAAAAAAAAAACAAGCCAACCAAAGGACATTTTCAGATTCAAGAGTGTAAATCCAACCTAATTAAAATTAATGCTTTGCAAGATATAGAGAAAGTAGAAATTATTCTAGTTTACAAATGAAGACAAGATGGCTATGTGGTTTGCTCAAGATCACGAATATGGCTTTCACAGATAACCCAAGCTATGTGCATTTCTTGAGGAAACACTTTCTCCAGTATTACAGTATGTATTTAATATCAATATAAAAGCTCCCTCATTTTAAAGTCTGTACATAAAACATAATATTTCATTATTTCAAAGTAAAGTATAATATAAAATTTGTGGAAGATATGGTAAGTGCTGAAGCTGTTAATTAAAAACTGGAATGGAAAAGAAATTATAATAAAATGTTGGCTTATTAATAAGTACTTTTCTCCTTGAAGATGTTCTAAGTATCATAAGGTTTAAAAATAAAAGCAAATCAATAATCTTTTCAAAACAGAAGTTAGATGCTCTATATTGCTAGGACAACAAACTTTATCAAACGAGTATTAGCCAAAGATTTTATTATAAAAAATTTTATATTATATACTTAATCTCAAGTGACAAAGCTTTAGGTTATTTATTCATTGCATGGGTAGTGCCTGGCATGGGTTAAGGATTCAATAAACGACCACTGTTTTTATTGTTATTCTCTTCCTCCCTACTTTCCACAACCTCTTGATGACATCTCCTCCTCCACTCCTCCTCATGAAGCCATCGTCAGCAATTTCAACTGCGTTCTTAGTGGTAATTCAATTCTCCAGCTCAGACCTTTTTTTTTCCTGAAGACCAGGCATGTATTCCATCTGCCTCTTAGGAGTCTGAATGTCCACAAGGTCCTTTAAACACTGCCCCAAACTGATCTTAGGACATTGTTCCTGCCTCCCTCCAACAATCCCACTCCCCATTCCTCACCCTCACATCCCGGTGCTTTAACCACACCGGCTTATACTTCCAGCTGCAGCAATGGTGAGAACATGGGCCCTGAAGCCAGACTGCCTGGTCCAGATCTCTACTCTGCCATTTACTGTTCTGAGGATGAAATGAGTTAATATACAGAAAGCATTTAGAATAATGCCTAAGATTAACATTTAATTTTCACTCAAAAGTAGCTACTGCTGCTGTTACTTCCATGGTTCCTATTGTTCCGTTGCCTGAATGCATCATGTACTTTCCCTTCTGGGACTTTTCTAAGGCATTTTCCCCTCCTTCTTTCCCTACTGCCCTCTTTGGGTCTCTGCTCAGACAGCCAGGAGCCTCCCTCAATGCCATGAATCTGGGATCCAGGTGCTCCTCCTGCTTCCCCCATGGCATAGATTCTGTGGTTGGTACCATGGCTCATAGTGCTCTGCTTTGCAGTTTAAGCTTTGAGGTTCAGCAATGGATCCCGCAGCACATGGCACAGTACCTGACACAGGGTTGTTGTTGTTAGATGCCACTGAGTCGACTCCAAGTCATAGCTACTTACCTATAGTAGAACAAAACACTATCTGGCCCTGTACCATCCTCACAATCGTCAGTTATGTTTGAGCCTATTGTTGCAGCCAGGATAGGTGCTCAAATACTTGATGAATGGCTGAACAAATGAAGTCATTCTCTTTCTCCACCAAATCTGTCCCTCCTTCTCTATTATCTCAACTCACGATATCTCTACTGGTCCAACTGCACAAGCTACAACTTGACATCATCCTAGATCTCTCCTTCTCCTTCTTCCTTGGCAGACATCCTGTTGATGTTCTGAAACACCTCCCCCTCCATTCTTCTCCTTTCCCTGGAGTCAGCTGCGTTAAGGTCCCGCCTAGACTCAGTATACTGTTTGCTAACTCCTCTCACTGCTTCTTCCTGTCTCTCTCCTCTCCAATCCACCCTTCATACTCCTGCCACTATCCTTCTACAATCATCTGATAATATCACCCTTCTGTTTAACATTCCTTGATGATTTCCCCATCTACAGAATGAAATCTAAATCCCTTGGTCCCAGAAAGCCTTTCCTGACCAGGCCCAGACTGCATTTCTGTGGCTATCTCTGTTTGCCCAACCATGCCATGCCCATGGAGGGTGACTCACTAGTCTACCTACATTCCACGTCTCTGTGCCTTTGCTCACACAAGCCTCTCAGATCGAGGCCATTGTCAACCTTCTGCTACCTAGCCAACTCCAACTCCTGCTATAAGACCAAGCTTGTGGATTGCCTTTTCCCTGAAGAAAAGACTTTAGATAACTCTCAAGGTTCTTGCATCTATGTTCACTTCATAAATAGCTCATCAAACCATATTATAGTTCTTTATTCTGAGTCAGTCTACCCTGCTAAACTATGAACACTTTGGAGACAGGAATTGTGTCTTTTATTCTTTTAGTAAGTAATACTAGGCACTCATTCTCTGCCGGAAATTGTTCTTATTTATCTACATATACCACTGTTTAGCACAGGATCTGATACAGTAAAGGTACCCAGTAACTGACAGTTGAATTGAACCAATTTGTTTTTAATTGGAATGAAGAAATTTACATAATTTTTATTCCAATGACTACTTTAACTCTCCTCAAAAAGTCAGCTGTATTTCATCGTCTACAGTGAGTAGTTTTTGAACATACCTCTCTAGGCCCCAGCAGGTGAATGAGCTCTGCACTAACCTGTTTCTCCAATGCCAAGCACACACTAAAATAAGAATGAGGGTGGTGAGCACCATGACTAACACAGGGACAAGGACTGCTGCCAACGCTACATCTGAAATAATGAAAAAAAAGTACATTAACACCAAAGGCAGAAATCACGAGGAAACAGATTGAAAGGTTTTACCATATCATCATTCAAACTGGATAATATATTTTCTGGTCATATATATAAACTGGTAAAATATATTTCTGCATATGTGATAAAGAGTTAATATAATTAATATATCATAGAGCTTTACAACTAAAAAAAAAAATAATGGAAAAATCAGCAAAGTAGATGAACCAACAATATATTAAAAAATACAAGTGACCACAAAACTTACTGGCCTCACTAGGAACAAAAAAATATAGTTAAAATAAGAATAAGGCGCTATTTTTGCTGATCAAATAGGCAAATATTGAAAAAGCAACAACTAACTGTGGAAGAGGATGTCAGGAAACAGGTGTTTTCACGGGAATAATAAATCGATACTAATTTTCTGGTTGGCACCTTGGGGCAGTATGTATAAAAACCTATTATTTGGCAATTCTATATCTAGGATTTATTCTTAGGAAAAAATTAAGAAGACATGCAAAGATGTATCTTTAAAAATGTTCATATCCTTTCTCTGAGTAAATGTGAAAAACCAGAAGTGATCCAAATGCCCAACACTGAGAGGGAATAAATCACGGTGTCCTTACAGTGGAAGACAATCCAGCAACGAAAAAAGATGTAACAACAACTAGTTGCAAAATATTTACAGAAATAGGAAGGTTAACAATGTAGGTGTTAAGCACAGAAAGCAGACCGCAAATGTGTGCCCGCACTGTGTGTGAACTGGTCAGAAATCAACACAGTGCTAGAGCTGTCGGAGTCTAAAACATAATTTACTCCCTGTATCTCACTCCACAGATAAGGAACCCTGGGCCCAGATGTAGAAAGTTGTCTGCTAAGGTCCATCAGGACATGAGTTTCTTCCTTCATCCCTTCCTCCCACTTACATTTATAGATAATAGCCATGAGGATGGCAACAGCAACAGCTGATATTCACTGGAGCTAAATGCCAGGCGCCGCAAGATGGGCCTGACCTGCCGCGTCTTATTTACTCGCCTTACAATTTTATCCAAAAGACAGAAGAGGACGACGCTATAGGAGATAGAGTGAAAAAAGAATCAGTAATATCAGACTTCTGAGAAGCTGGATGAGTCAGGAACCAAGCCTCAGGGGAGGCGATCAGTCTTGGGCAGTACAAGGAACCTTCTTTTCCACTGGAGTGGACCCAACAGGAGCCCTGGTGGCACAGTAGTTAAAGTGCTCAGATGCTCACTGAAAGGTTGGCAGTTTGAACCCACTAGCTGTTCCATGGAAGAAAGATGTGACAGTCTGCTTCCGTAAAGATTATAGCCTTGGAAACCTTATGGGGCAGTTCTGCTCTGTCTTTACGGGGTCGCTATGAGTCAGAATCATCTCAATGGCAGTGGGTTTGGTTTTGTGGGACAGAAGGATACAGGTAAGTTTGTAGGCTTCACAGAAATGGAGTTTCCTCCTAATGGTTTCTGCTTTCTTGGTCAGAGAGGTAACTAACAGTAAGGGAAGGTCTCTGGGTCAAGGGTTTGAAAAATATGGAGAAGATTTAAAATAGCTATTCTTGAAACCGTCAGGAGAGCTAACTAAGGAAACACAGAAAGATCGCCAGCCAGGGGTGAGGGCCCCACTGGGGGAGCACCTGGAAATTATAGTGACACAAATCTGACCATACATGATTTCTCCTGCATCACTCTCAGCCTGGTTGTAAAAATGGAGCAAGAATTGCAGAAAACAAAAATAATGACTCAGGCTAGCATGCACACAGAATTTAAAAAAGTTAAGTGTGCTTTTTCCCAAGAATTTATGAGAGTAGAGATAACAATCAGGTTCAGATGTATGCAGTGCAATTTAATCAGAGGCTTTTAAACAGATGCCTAAACATCTGTTCAGGTATAAAAAATAATAAAAGTTTATACACTACCATCCTGAAGACAAGGAGACTGGAAGTTTTCAATCGAAAAGACCCACACATTCTTTGTAACTCTCTTTTTAAGCTTTGAGGAATCCCAGCTCTGGGAAGAAAAGACTTTAAGAACATTTTTTAGTCTTGAGATTCTAAGATTCTATAGTCAGATTTTAAGATGAACAATACTTATAAATGCCTGTTCTTCCATCCAGGGATGTGGTCTGAGATTCTGCCCAAACACATGCCTTCTGGTAAGAAGCTCTTTGTGGGACACTGAGTCTCTTGCCTCTGAGAACTCTCGCTTCTCTCTAGCTCCTGTTTCTAGCTTCTCCTGCATCATGTGAAAGAAAAGTGGTCTGTTTGGAAATACCTTGGAACATAGCAAAGAAATTGAAATGTGAAAAGTTGGAGAAAGTTTCCTGAATCCAGGCAGATTTTCAGTTTTTAGAAGAAACAAAAAGAGCTAAGAGTTGGGAGCTCAGAAAACGAGAATGATTACACTTCTTTATGGCACAAGTTACTCTGAATGGATTGCTCTCTCTTCTCTGCACTTTCTTGAAAGTGAGTGTGCTTTTCATCTGCCAGCGCTGACACTAATTCCACTATGACACTGATGCTTTTTTCTGAACATAATCAAAATGTTGTTTTTCAGTAACCAGCAAGATAGAAGAGCTACTATTATTTCGTATAATTTAACAACTTACTAAACCCGTTGCCATCAAGTCGATTCCAACTCATAGCGACCCTACAGGGCAGAGTAGAACCGCTCCCATAGGATTTCCAAGGAGCAGCTGGTGGATTCGAACTACCAACCTTTGGTTAGCAGTCCGAGCTCTTAACCACTGTGCCACCAGAGCTCCAACTTAACAGCTTATTTATCATTAATAATAAAATCTAAAAACAAACTCTACTAATAAATTTATATTTACAATCTGGAAAACTGTAACTGTAAACATTTAAAAAATGAAAGACCAAAGTTTTTATGAGCATATAAGTCAGAGTATTTTGAAAAAAATTAGTTTCCACCAAAACTTGTTTTCATTTTTTCGTCTTCCCTTTTTGCCACCTACAAATTAATATATGATCAGGAAAAAAAAACTCATTTCCCTTTATGGTTTTAGTTATTTCTAGAAGTATTCTATTTCTAAGCCTAGGACTCCACATGTTTAGCTCTAAGGGTGAAAAAAATCACAAGAGGAAGCTTCCTGCAAACTGATAAGAAGCTCTTTGTGAGACACTAAATCTGTTGCCTCTGAGAACCATTACTTCTGCTTCTAGCTTCTCCTGCTGCAAGTGAAATATCTGAAGAAAAACCATCTTTAAATATTTGAAGAACAACTGCACCTGAGAACTAAACTTAGATCAATGAAGTCCATCTTCTCCCCAAGACAGAGAGTGAATTTTTTTTTTTTTTTTTGCTGTAATTAAAGAATATAGTGGTGCAATGGTTAAGCACTTGGCTGCTAATGGAAAGGTTGGTGATTCGAACCGACCATCTGCTCCACAGGATAAAAGACCTGGAGATCTGCTCCCATAATTATTACATCTTAGGAAACTCTATGGGGGAGTTCTACTCTGTCCTATAGGATCTCTACAGTCGGAATTGACTCGACGGAACTTAACAACAACAACACAGTCTGAGGAAAAGAAACCAAAAGTCAAACTGGAAATACACCTGAAAACTTAAGTTAGAAAAACCCAAAATATTACCATGTGACAGGTGTGAGTCTGGGGTCTGCATACCTTTGGTTACGTCTGGAGTTACAGTGGTGTTTTTGATATCTGGAGAGGCAGTTGTTTGTTCCGTCTGTGCAGGGAATTCATTGCCACTTCGAGGTTGTAGTGGGTGAGTAAATTTGGGGGCATGACCTTGAAAAAAATTTAAAAAACTCTTTGTTCTTTTCTCTACACCAACTTGATTAAGATAAACTTGAGATATCAAATTCTCACATTTCAAGCAGGCCCACCTTTGGCTATTTTTGGAGGGGCTGTGGTATTTTTGAGGTCATTGCTGTTCCGAGGAGGTGGAGCTTGAGTAAATTTTGGAGGACGACCTTGAAAAAATGGTTTAGAAAAGTTTATACATTTTGCTGATAAAATCGTAATTAAAAATATAATTTTAAGTGTCTTCAAAATTTCCTACAGTACTTAATTCTGCAGAGTAATTTTAAATCTCAGAGAGAAATATATCAGGAGGATAGATATTATAATCTGCATTAAATGGAGAAATTTCTCAGATTCATTAGTTTTTAAATAATTAAGTTGTCTAAAAAAAATCTTAGGAAGGAGAATAACAGTGTGGGATGATGTTGGATTCTAAAGCTATAAAGGTGTCACCACAATTTGATATATTATTTACTCATTTAATAAATACTTATGGAGGGTCCATTATCTATCAGGCATTGTGGTAGGTTTCATGGATACAACACTGAACATAGTATTAAAATATTATACAGTATTGAAGGAAGTTATTCCCTTTTTAACTTATTCAAAATAAAAGGCCCTTAAACTGAGTACTGCTATAATCATCAGTGCTTATGTGACGCAAATATTATAATATGTGAGAACTGATTAAAAACTACTAAGATTGAGACTAGACCTGGAAAGCAATCTCATTACATTATCTTACGAATGATGCTCTCTTATTCCACCTGTAATTTTGGCAACCACCCTGATACCTGCCTGACTTTTTAACAGGATAATTATTTTTTTTAAATCCCTTTAAGAAGATATTGTAACTAGAGCTTACACACAAAAATATTCACATTATCCTTAATTATGTTCTGTGAGAACAAAACAATTTTTAATTAACAACCCACAGAAACTAACATGTCTTAAAACACACAGTTGCTTTACCTTTAGGAATAAACTGACATCCAAGCAGTTCCACTTTCATGGCAATTTTCTGCTGCCACTGGATAGGGTTCACTCTAATAAAACGTGCAATAATTGGTGGCAAAAAGTTATTACGCACATCCTGGTGATAATCTTTGTTTCCTTGAAATATCTTTAAAAAACAAAAAATTGGTACTTTATATTAACAGAGGTCACGATTAAATTCTTTCATTTAAACTGTTTTTGTTTTTTTTGCTCTGGGCCTTAAATGAGATCTGCAAAGTATGACGATAAGCAAGAAATAATTTTTAAGTAAATAAATTAATCATAATTCAGAAAAACTATTAAAAAGCTGCACATTCTTCATAAAAATTTATAAAATAAAAATACAGAACATGAAATGATTTAAGATAATTTAAGAATTTAACAAGGATGCTAAATTGGCAGTTTGAGAAGGTTTCTATTGCAGTGAGGTTTACTGTATTAATAACCCAGTAACTCTAGTCCTGTGGAATTACCAACTATTTAAACATATTAATTTTATTTTCAAAGTACAGCATAACTGAACAGAAGAGGTCTTTAGAGGAAATACTTTGCTTGTGTACTTTTCATTATTTTTCTCTCAATAAATAGACTGAAGGTGAACAAATACTAATGAACATGTAACATATATACCACCACCTACTGGATAAACTACATAAAAACAGCTCCTATATTATAGGTTAAGAGCTATGGATGCTAATCAAAAAGGTCAGCATTTCAAATCCACCAGCTGCTCCCTGGAAACCTTATAAGGCAGTTCTATTCTGTCCTATAGAGTCGCTATAGAGCCTATAGAGTAGCTGTTGAGTTGGAATCGACTCAAAAGCAATGGGTTTTTTTTTTTTTTATAACTCCAAGATCATTCATTGTTGATACGTGAACCAGGAAAGTGACTTTGAAACAGTGTTCTGTACCTAATTTAATGATTAAAGCTAAATAAAAAATGCATTATATAAACAATCCCAGGAGTTCTGGTGGCACAGTGGTTAAGCGCTCAGCTGCTAACAGAAAGGCTGGCAATTCAAACCCACTAGCCAGTCCACAGGAAAAACATGTGGCAGTCTGCTTCCGTAAAGATTACAGCCTAGGAAACCCTATGGGGCAGTTCTACTCTGTCTTACAGGGTCACTATGAGTTGGAGTTGACTCAACAGCAACGGGTTTGGTTTGGTTTTGATGTAAACAATCCTTAGGAAGAGATATTATTTTAAGTGACTATCTCATATCTCATTCCCTCAGCTACTTCAAACAAACACTGAACAGTTCTTAATAATTTACAAAGCATTTTCATGTAATTTTTTGCTCTTCCTGACAACCACATGACATAGCAGAGCATAGGAAACCAGGGTGCAGAGAATGCAAGTGGATTGATTGCACAGCCAGACTAGTCAATGACTGAGTGGGAACACGACTCTGGGTCTTCTGACTTAGTCTAGGGCTCTGGGCTAAATCATCTAGGTAATTTCTGAAGATCATTAATAAGGAGACACCAGTCTACAATCAAACTGAATTATTTTTTATCAGCTAAAAGTGAGAGTAAGAAAATGTTTAATTTCTCAATCAAGTTATTTCAAAACATTAGGGCCATTTTATTCTTGGCTGACTCCCATGGCATTAGTTATAAATTTCTAAAAATATGACTCTACGTTTTCTAAAAGGCTTATTTTGAAGTTACAATAATCTACAAACTAGCAGGCTTCCATTATTTCCTCAGATATTACTCAAAAATTAAATGAAGACAATTTATTTGTAATCTTTATTATATTAGTAGAAAGGAACAATGGCTAAATATCATTTTAGGACATAAAAGTGATCTCCGAGATCTTATTCCTTCCTGCAGTCAAAATTTTATAAAAACTTAGCAGGTGAAAAAAAAAGCTTATAAAAACTGAGTGAAAAGATTTGCTATCGTTAACCTATGAGCATCTGTGGAGGGTCCTCTGTGTCCTGGAGGGTCTGCAAGGTGTCATGAAGGCAAAGCAGAAGTGGACATCAAAGTGCCCACTCTCAAGGAACTACATTTTATTGGACATTACCAAACATAAATATGACATATTTAAAAAGTAATGTATTATGAAAGCAAGTTGTGTCTGTCTACCCATCCATCCATCTAGCCTGCTTTGGGAAAACAAATCCAAAGCTGTCTCTATGTAGCTGTGTGGTCATGCATGTGTGCATGCTTAGAAAAGGTGTGAAAATAGAAACACCAGCATGTTGACAACAATTACCCTTGAGGAGCTGGGTATAGATGAGACACAGATGGGCAAATATCAGTGAAGGAAAAGATGTTATTTCATATAATTCAATGCAAGGACTTCTGTTTCTGTCCACAACAGAGTAACTAATAGGGACTGGACTTGCCCTCCTGCCTCAAGCATATGAAAAATCAGATAAAATATACAAAACAATGGCTTTCAGATACTGGACAATAGGCAGCACAGGGCAATGAGCCCTGAGAGAAGGGAAACAAATGAAGCAAGTCCTACTATTGCCCCCATACTGTCTCTGGAGATAGTTTACAAACTGCTGTGCAGGAAGGGAGATTCCACACTGAGCCTGATGGCCTCCCTGAGCTATGGAGATGGAGCTCAGAGATCAGGAATGCAAGGCAGCTAGAACTTGCAGGGCAGAGTGTAGGAGAGAGGAGAGCTTCAGAGAGACAGAGAATGAAATGTCTACAAATCTGTAGGGGGCTTCCCTGAAATCTTTGGCTGCATTTAAGAAAACCACCTGTGGTTCGAGAAAGAACCACTGAAAAGGAGTCAGTGCAACAACTGTCAGAGCTCCCACAGGGCTGGGATCAGCTCACATTTCCAACAACCAGAGTGGGAAAACCTCATAAAACATGGAACATTGGATTGAGAACTCAGAAGACCACTGGCTCAGTGATGGAGAAAAATTAGCCCTACACTACAGGCTGCTCAGGTCCTGCCTAACAAAGCTTAAAAGCAAGCCTTAAGTAAAACTGTTTCTAAGTAACTTAACTGCATTCCAGAATAACGCTAAAAATATTTTAAAAAAGTATAAAGCCAGCACCAAACAACTAAGCAATGTAAAGTTCACAATGTCTGGCATTCTACCAAAAATTACCAGGCTTGCAAAATATGACCCATAACGAGGAGAACTATCACTCAATTGAAAACACCCAGATTTAAAACGCATGAGAAAATCAGTAGACCAGGACATCAAGAGTTATCATAAATATACTCTATGTGCTCCAGAAGATAGGAAAGAGAACGAACATGTTAAGGAGTGATACAGAAAAACTAAAAACAAACAAAAAAAAAAAACAAAAAAAACCCCTCAAAACTGAAAATCTAGAGGTGAAAAATAACAATATCTAAGATAAAAATACATGCCAAAAAAAAAAAAATCTGTTGTCACTGAGTCGACTATAACTCATGGCAGCCCACGTGTTACAGAGTAGAACTCCTCCGTAGAGTTTTAGCTGTCATCTTTATGGAAGCAGATTGCGGGACCTTTCTTCTACGGTGCCACTGGGTGGGTATGAACTGCCAACTTTTAGGTGAGCAGTCCAGTGCAAACCATTTGCACCCCTCAGGGACTAGATGGTATTAATAGAAGATTAGACATTGTAGAAGAATAGATTACAGAGTTTCAAGACAAAGCAATACAAATTTTCTAAAATAAAAGAGAAGAAAAGATTGAAAAAAAAACAAACAGCATCTGTTTGGGACATTTTCAAGGGTCATAATATTTATGTAATTAGAGTTGGGGGGAATATTTGATGAATAAATGGCGTAAAGTTTCTCAAATTTGATGCAAACTGTAAACCACAGATCCAAGAAGCTCAAAGAACCCCAAGCAGAAGAAACATGAAAACTACACAAAGGCACAGCATAACCAAATTGCTTAAAACAAATGATATAAAGAAAACTTTAAAAGCAGCCAAAGGAAAAACACATTACACAGGGAGGAATGAAGAAAAGAACGGTAGCAGAATTCTTACTGAAAACAACGCAAGCCAGAAAACAACGCACCAGCATATTCAAAGTACTGAAAGAAAAAAGCATCAATACAGAATTCTTTATGCAGTGAAATTATCTTTCAAAAAAGAGAAAAAAAATTTTTCAGAAATATAATTCAATGCCATTAGACATTTCTACAATATAAGCATGGATAATTTTTGTAATTTCAAAAAACTAGTTATATTCCACAAGTGTAATAGATATTATACAAATAAATATGGATGTGCTAGAAATAGAGTCGTCAAACTGGGGAGGGGGGATTAGGCAGAAGTAGGCTAGGTTCAGAGACAGTACTGTTACTTGCTTCCATGGGTAGAGGCTCACCAAAGATGAAGTTCATGTGAAATCAAGGAGAAAGGAGGAAAGAAGACCTTGAATAACAGCAGAAGAGTTTAGATCCACATAAAAGATAATAGGGAGCCCCTGGAAATTTCTGACCAGAGAGATGAAAAAAAGTGGTAACTGAAGATATATTAGCAACTCATACATAATACAGAAATGACAGTGTATTATTAAAACAAAATTCATAGGGAAGTTTCACTGAAAAAATGTGCCCATAATTACAATTCTAGACATGAGGCATCTATCTTGGGAACAGGGACTTCCCTAGTTACAAGATCCTTTGTGGTGGTTCATGAGGCAAGAGCCTGGGTGAAAGGAATAAAGATCAGAATGAGATCCACCTCTACCTATCCTCTATCCCTTATCATCTGCTCTCGCTTATTATAGCACTTTATAATTTTTTGCTAGGTAAAACAATTTTATAATGACCACAGAAGTTAAGGAAATTCTTTAGATAGGAAAGCAATTTTCTAAGATGGAAGTTGGTGGGATAGTCTTGACATGGCATTCCAATTCCGTAACATTCTATAACTTATTGGACACTTCAGCTTTTAGTTATTTTGTCTTCTCCCACCCCTCCCTTAACTACAGAGTAGAAAATTGGGAACAAATTAGGTTCTCCATCATTCTGTGGGATAAGAAAAGCTTTATAAGGACAAGAAATTACAAGTTCTGTTTTTAGACTTACTTAATAGAGTGTCTAAACAACCCAGTTAAAAACGTAGTAACAAAAATCAGGAAATTACTAACCCTTAAAATCACCAAAAGGGACCTGGTATCACTGAGAATTTTCTAACTATAGTCAAAAGGCTAAGGCCATTAACTAACACTACCTAAAATAACCAGAAGAGGGCAGAGTTATGACAAAATGTTCTTTAACTTTTATATCTTCTACAGTCTATAAGCTTTGGAAAAGGTCCATTTTCTAAAGGTTTTGTAAAATACCTTGGTAATCATTTTACCTTATCTTGCTCCACACCAGGCTCTCTGTACACAGTCCATTTCTGCCCATCATCACTGTACAGAATTTTGTAGGCAGACACATAGTAATTGTGCTCCACCATGGTGGATCCAGTGGTTATGATGCCTGGGGAACGAAGAGTTACTTTCATTAGCCCACACAGGCCGATCTCCAAAATCTATTCAGCATCAAAGCATAAATTCCTGAGATGCACTGTTCAAAAATTTCTATTTATGACACATTCCCATATGTAAGTGCACAGTTTCACTATAATAGTTGCTAAATCTGTGGCTTTGTTCCCATGCAGAGACAGGAAGAATTATGGGCTTGTATAAAGAAAAGGCTATTTCATTTTTGGCAGTTTGTGTTCGTAATCATTGTGAAATATATTTCAACTTCTGAGTAAGAATGACTTCCTGGGAATTAGCAGATTAAAGGTGATCACTGTTATTATTTAAGTACCAAAGCAATATAAATC